>NC_135778.1:5712905-5869328 GCF_028453695.1 Augochlora pura
GAAACTTTCGATTCTCTGTATTTAACCAATTATTTAAAAAACAAATCACGTCGTGCGTGCAGATATTTATGATCCGCGCGCACGACCGTACGCAACCTTTGCGGGGTTAAATATTCGCGAAACAGCTATTCGTGCAATTACCGCTGGCATTTGAATCGTCAATGCCAGATCGACGATAACCGGCGCGTCATTATAAACTCATTAAAATCTGTCGATTCCGTGACGCGGTTTAATTGCGGTTAACGAATGGATCCCCGTTGATTGTCCGGTCGCGGCGCGGCCGGGACTTCTTTAACAATCGCCGGGGCCCCGGGAATCGTTTCCGAAGCAGTTCTTTATAGTCGGTTAAAAGAACAAAGTGTGCCATTTCGTACACCTTCCCCGCTTTTATAACGTTTCAGGCTCGGCCGGCCAATTTGTGGCCGGACACAGTAATCGAGTTAAAACGCCGTTTGCCGTAAAACCCCGCGTTTCTAGTTTTTGCGACCGGTTGGCAAATCTTCTTTTAAGTGTTACCCATAATTCATCCATAGTCAGATGACCGGGTAGAAAAACGCTGGGGCTGGAACGGTGTGTTCCATTTAGGGATGCTGCTTATTTATGGGTCCCGTCGCACGGGAATAGCAACATGGAGACAAGTCGGCTTCGATGGTACCAATGAATCAATTATGAGCCGCTGTTGCTCGCAGAATCGTCGACCGTCTATTTTAACTTCACCAGACTGTTGCTAGGTGTAAAAAGGTATTTTCAATGTTTTCTTGCCGAGCGCAGTATAAATTGTATCGCTTTTATAAATCTATCATTTTCGATCCAACAACTTTAACAATATGTTTAGTGTTCATTCACTGGACTGGTCGCGTTATTAATTAATTAATTTATTTATTTATTTATTTATTTATTTATTTATTTACGGGAAAAGGAACCTAGTAATTGAGAAACACATACAATAGTGTCACAGTCAAATAAAACTATTACGTGGTGAAGATTTTAACACGGACAATGAATTATCGAAAGAACTAATTTAGCTAGATTGAATTTAAAGGGCATAGCCGATTAAGATGGTCAAAACTGCCCTTAGAGGTTTTTCAATGAGTCATGTACCGTTCGATAGCTGACCAATAAAAACTCATCTGTGCAAAATTTTAACCCTGTAACTTTTCCGTGAGGGTAGTTACGGGGTAAATTAGATTTCGCGGTTTTCCGGCATTATTCCACCTTTAGCGGCTTTCCAAAATTTCGAAAAAAATATGGCTTATTTTGGACATTAAGCCGCATGTTGAAGAACTTTTTCAGATTTTTCAGTTGCAAGCTGTGATTATGAAAAATGAAAAACCCCCAAAAAATCGGAAAATTGAAGATTTCTCACTTTTATATTATATTCAACACTTTTATATTAATTCCCTGATAAGGTACTATCACGGCTCGTGTACTCAATTTTTCTCAGATTTTTTGCTAACCTGCAACATTGTCAAAAAAAATGAAAACCCAATGTGTTTGAAACCCGATTCATTTCAAACCTATATGGTTCAGGCACCTTCAACCTCTAGATCCATGGACATGCTTCCATCCTGTGGAATGTACATTCCCAAATTCCCACATTCCCACATTCTACATTCCTACATTCCTACATTCCTACATTCCTACATTCCTACATTCCTACATTCCTACATTCTTACATTCCTACTTTCCTACTTTCCTACATTCCTACATTCTTACATTCTTACATTCCTACATTCCACATTCCCATTTTCCTACATTCCTACATTCCTCCATTCCTCCATTCCACATTCTACATTCCACATGTGGACTTAATAATTTTAATGTACTTAATAATTTTACATTTGTTTAAATTGGGTGCCTGTTTATTCCTCGGTCACATTTGCTTAAATCGAACGACAGTTTATACCAGCACCGTAGTCGCGACAAGTCGTTCCGAGGGCACACGGAGGCGCTGTATAGCTGCTAATAGAATGGAAAATTGTATAAAAAGTCCGCGAGCGTGTACCTGCCAGATCAGCCGCCGCGGAGTTAATGAAGTCGCGGCACCGCGGCGTGTAAATTAGTACACGGCCGTTCGAAATAGAAGAACACGGAAAAATATATTAATATTCGGCCGGACGTGTTACACGAGCCACGAAAAACGAGCGTGCGACGTCGCGGAACATTTGTCCGGGCTTCTTTTCCACATCATCGAGGCGGCATTCTGCGGTTCCGTACTTTGTCAACGGGCGCGATACCCCCGTCGCGAGTGTCGCATTTCTCGATTTTAGGGTGTGCCTCTGTCGTTGGCCGCGTTAAGCTCGTCTTGCACGGTCTTGTAACACGTCGAGAGAGAGGGGGAGAGAGAGAGAGAGAGAGAGCGAACCCACGCCCGGCGGCCCGCGGCCGCGGCGCGCACTGTCATTCCCATTGTGAACGGGCGTACGTGTGACACAGGCATGCGACATATCGCGCACACAAGATTTACTGGCAACACCCACATGGCAGATGTGTTCAACCGCGCGAGACAGCCGCGTCCCGTTCTCCGTTCCGCGGCCATATCGAGCGTCAAACACCGCCGCGCGGACTGCCCGGAAAAATTGATCCGCGCGGACGGGGGGGCGTAATTAACGAGGCCCCCACCGATTGTGAGCGCCGGAGATTTATCGTGGCCCGTCGGTAATAACGGCGAACGGGGTAGGACATGAGGATCCTATGGAGTCCTAACGATGAAATTTTTAACCAGTCGGGCTGTGTTCGACGAGCATAGTCGTCGCCGAGAAGTGGCGGTGTTTCGTGCCACGAGGAATATACTCGTCACGCGTGAAAAGCAGTGACTGCGATTATTAGTCGATTGATTCGATATGTATAATGAGTATTATTATTATTATTATTCTTTATTAACGAATTGGTAAGGCCCTTTTGAGTTACATGGAGTTAACCCTTTGCGGACGTGTGGCCACTCTAAGGCGTCGCTAAAAATGTCACGTTTCAAAATAATTTTTATCATATTTATTTATATTTAGGAAATTGTTAAGAGCTGTTGCACGAGCCACAAAATACAATTCCGTAATATATTAGGTTTACCGGAAAATTATGTCAACAAATTGTCATTACATTTGCGACATATATTTCTCAGAAATGATATTCAAAAATCGCCGTCGCGTTGACGCATCAGGGCATAAGTTACTATTATATTAAATTATCATAATAATACAATAAATATTAGGTGCATACAAAATTTATTGTTTCCTTTCTTGTTAAGAACTGATAGACTTCTTCTCTAGTCCTAATTATGAAATGCTCCAAGTTATATAAAATGGCAACACTACAAGTCTAAACAAATATCTTGGATTTCCACTTAAAATGACTCCGACTGCAAAGGGTTAATGTACATAGTTCGGAGAAACCTTATAAATAGTATAGAAAAAAAGGAACAAAAATTATTATTATAATATAATAATATATAAAAATATATATATATATATAAAGAAATTACATAGTGTGTGTTTTAATATCTAGTATTGCTGTATTTGAAAATCGGTTCAGTGTATTTACAAAGAAGTCGAGTTGTCTACTAAGTACATTTGCTGTTTATATGTTGCTCTAGTTATGCAATTTTCAAATCCTAAATTAATTTTAAAATGATCTACGTAGAATATACCTTTTGATCGTATTGCTTTAACGGGAACCTTCGGTTTTATTAGTTCTTGAGTGGATAGACAATCGATTATATGATTAGTGATTTTAATATTATATTATTTACTACATTATTATGTGTGAAAATGTTAAACCCAATGATTGTACAAAATATTAACGAAATATACATATAGCAGTATTTAATTGTCCTTTTTCAAATTGTCCGCGAATATTTCTATTTATTTATATATATACTACGTTAGCCTAATTATTTATTATTTACATTTGTTATTTTTTGTTATTAATTTATTCATTTTCTATATGTTGAACCCCCACGCAGGGCGGTAGAATTGTAATTACCCCCGGGTATTTTTGTCAACCCGGTGTAACTTTTACTGACAAATAAATCTTATATTACATTCGATTGTATTCGAAGACATATCAGTCTTTCTTTTTCCTTGAAAAATCATTTCCAAATATAAAGTCGACGTAGATAGTCGCAGTTTTCACGTCGAGTAGAAATCCAGCGGAATTATCCGAGACAGAAACTCTTGTTCCTCTCTAACGAGCGTCCAAGCATCGGAATAAATTTCTTATTTACGCTGGAGAGACAAAAGGTCCGCCAATCGTCGGCGGCTGCGGAGAGACACCTGGAGCAACGGGTTAAATACAATAAACCGGCGGATTTTTGGCGAAACGAGTGACAGCTGACGCGGCGTTAATTGCGTAGAAGATGAAGACGTGAAAGTGCGAGACGAAGCCTGTTTTCCTCGAGCGGGCGAAGGCCGCCTCCATGAAAGCTTTCTGCGGAGACACAATGGCGTCCCAAAGAGAGCGAACAAAGGGTGTACGGGCCGTTGTTCGGCGCAGAAATTAATCGCGGAATCTATGTCGGGTGAGAGCTCGCGCGCTCGCGGGCGCGTGTAATCCGTTTTTTTCTGGATGGCAATATTAATGTGGCGGGCGGGTGCAGGGCAGCGAAACGTCGTCTGAGAACGGAGCGGAGGCTTAACGAGCATTAAAAATACGGAAACTTCTTTTTTCTTGGCTCCCGTCGTACGTCTCTATCCCCCCTCCCCCCCGGTTGTGTCTCTGTCCCTGGTAAGACCTCGGGAATCCGTCCCGGCGTGAAAGTCAGACTAAACACTCTATCCCCGGGTGACCGTCGGCAAAAAAAGGGAGAGAGTGTGTCACCCGCGTTTTCGTGGATGCGTGCGAACAATATCGCGACGCGGCGGCGGTGGGAGGGAGGGAGGAAGGGAAGGAGGAAAACGGAAGAGGCGGAGAGCGAAACGGGGGGGGGGCCAACGAAACGGAGACGTCTGGGTCCTTAAAGGCTCCGGAGACAACAGATGTTCCCCCTTTTTTTCGACGGTCTGCGCATGCCAAGCGAAAAAATTCTTCCTCTCACGACGCTGTCAAAATCGAACGAGGAGGTCTTATTTATTGGGGCCCCGTTGGGCTCGCGAGAGACCGCGCGCGCGCTCGCTCGCTCGCTCGCCGCTCTCTTTTGCTCTTGTTTCGCAGCCGGGCTCCCTCCGCGCGGCAACGGGATATCGATATTATCCTCTCGTTTGCGTGTTATAAAATTCTCCTTTAATGAACTCGTCCCCGCGAAACTTATTTTTAGTACGTTCCCCTGGGCCACCGACTTCTCGTTACGTGTCCCTCATTTCCCGGAGAGAGAGAGGGACGCCCGTGCGCGCACCACCGTCCGTTCGTTTACTCCGGCTTCTCTTAAACGTTCTCCACCTTCCCGCTCCCCTCCCGGCCCCTTCCCACTCCCGTCGATACTCCCCGCTCGACAGGTTCTTTATTACGTAAGATTATAATTAGGAGCGTTTACAAATTTAATTTTATAGTAATGGAAATGGTATTAATCATAATGGACCTGGGCCGAATACCGTGGTCGAATAAATTGGATCACCGAATTAATTTTCTACCGCCGGCTTTAATTTAATCCGGCGCGCGCGGCGAGTTTGTTACTCGGTCGGGAAAACTGTTCGTGAATTGAAGCGCGTTTCGCGAGATTTTGTGATTTGGAAGTTTCGGCTGAATGGCGTCGGAAATGGCAGAAATAACGCTTTTCGACGGCGCGGTCGTCTAATCGCGAACAGACAATTTATGCAACGTGAAAACTATTTTTACGAGTCGCAGGAAACGGATTTTAAAATTAGCTTTAGGTTGTCTAAATCTAGCAGACAATATCATTTATTTTGTATTATTCTGCTGAGAATCTGTGTTGATAATTTTGAAGAATTAAAGTTGAAGATATCACTTCGGAACGCTTCTTTTTGAAAGCATTTACTGGACTCCTAGAATTTAGACTCCCATAATTTTTGTCCGTGTCCCGGAAAATTAGTTACAAGTATATTATTGCAACGACTACATCTACAATTAGAATACAACGAATCTAATAATTTTGAACTAGTAAGAAATTTCGGAAGAGTTAGTAAATCCGAGAAGAAATGAAATGTCGGAAAGACTACGTGTTTTCAAAATATTAATTGATATTAATAAGAATTGTAATAGGAATTGTAAGTTGAAATCACTTAAGTATATTTAAGCAGTATAATACATCGGTAATGTGTATCAAATATCTTTTAATTTTTCTTTGAAGCGCAACCCTTAAGTATCTTAATGTTAATAGAAATAGACTTAGGTTATCTTCGAAATTAACATCTCAAACATTCTGTAGCTTTACGTTGCATTAATAAGTAATTATCTATTAATAGTATAAGTTATTCTTATTAATTAATTATATCTCAAAAAACGAAAACAACTGGAAACTACTACTAACGTTTAACGAGCTTTCTATCACAATAAACGCTCAAATAAATTAATCTCTATAATAACTTCCGAAAACAGTATAAATCTACGTAACTACTGAAAAAGAAGTCTAATATTGTATACATATGATTTTGTTAAGAGAGTGCAAAATTTGTCTACTTCACGACATGCGCAACATTGGTAGTTCCGTTGTTAATCATGGATCGTTGCTTTCGCGTTCTTTCCGCGAGCGATCCGCAGATCGGCTAGTCGCGAGCTTGGCTCGCTTCGCGCGACGTTCTAAGTTTGCCACAAAGCCGGACCACTCTGATATATTAGTTTCGTGCGTGGTTACATAACCGCGAAGAGTTGTTCGCCATCGCATACCCCACGTCAGCCTCGTTTCCCGTAGATGAAAAGTCGTTGTAGTCATCTCCGTCGCCGGTGTCATCCGCGCCGCGCATTTGCCCGCGTTCTGTCATCTCGCGCGAACGCTATCACGATCCGTTGCTGCTGATCGTGTCCGTTCATGATATTCTCAACATTTCAAGAATCATTGGAAAATATTATTGTTAATTAATAATGAAATCTGTCGGGATAAATATAAAAATAGTATAAAGAGTGAGATAAAGTTTCTGTAGAAGATTATCTCACTCTTTGTACTATTTTTATATTTATCTCGACAGATTTCATTATTAATTAACAATAATATTTTCCAATTATTCTTTGTGACGCGGCGCTCAACGTGTTAAAGCTTCTGAAGAAGATTAAGTAAAAAAATGTTCAAGTTTCAAGAACGACGATGAAATTGATGTTGATGGTTCAACACTTTCACGAATGGCAGCGAAGAAAACTAAAAATAGTAACAAAACTGTACCAAAATAGTAACAAAACATTACACAATTTCCAGTACCATTAGTCGAAAGTTCTCTTCACCATGCCTAATACAAGATTCGTTTATTGATCAAATCATGTTCCAATTATTGGTGTAATTACACCACTACTAATATAACAAAATTTAAATAAATAAGTTAACAAGTGATTAGTAACAATTGTTGAGGGGTTGTGTGGAATAAAACACTCTCGTGTAGTATAAAACCAGAGTAAATAATTATATATTTAGAAGTTAATATAATGGTACGGTGGAAGGACAGGCGCACGATGTGAATGCTACGGACTATACAGAAGAACTCGTGAGCTAGGCGACAGTACGCAGTTCTGTGCCTAGCGTACTTGAAGGTTTACCTGAACCCTCATAAAAGTTCGGTACCTGGGATGTAGAGGTTTTCCTAAAAATACAGACATACTTCGTTCTGCTTAACAACAATTTCTATAATTAATAAACTAGATCTAGTAAAAAGAAATAAATAAACAGCAATATCGTAAACGCAGCGCACAACTCGGAAGTGTCGATTTCATTATTCGCCCATGGTCCAGTGAAACATTCATTTAGCCCGCGGCGTTTCACCTGTCGTCGAGCGTCCGCTATCAAACTTTTATGGGATTCCAATTGGCATATTTGCCAATCCGGGACCGCGCTTATTCGTTGACCGGTCGTTCGGGTATTTCCGAGAAGCTGGCACACGGAATCGGGCCGCAGAAATCGTCAGGAGATTTTTATCGCGAGCGGATAAAAGAAGAGCGGCGGCGTCGGCGGCGACGGCGGCGGCCACGGGGTTTCATGGTGGTGAGCTCGCTCGCATAGTAGGACGGTCTGCGGGTTATAGTTTCCATGTAAATTGGCGGCCGTGGATGGCGGAGGAGGAGGAGGAGGGGGCGAAGGAGGACGAAAGAAGAAAGGAAGAAGAAGAAGAAGGAGGAGAAGATGGCCCGCGTCTGGCCCGCAGCGGTCTTTTACGCCGTGAAACGATCATCGGCGTATGGTCGCTCGTAAAATTGTCAATGATGATGATTACGGTCCAATTACCAGTTCACGTATCGCCGCAGTAAAGAAAAAAGGGGCTAGGCGGCCGACCGGCGGAGACCGGAGTAACGGGAGAGAAAAATAACTTTTCTTCGCGCATCCCCCGCGGCCGACCCGACCGCTAAACGATAATCGTTTGCAATTTAGTAATCGAAAATTCCAAATAAATTTACTTCCCGTTACCAATTAACTCCGCGACGCATATTACTTGCAGATTGTTACATTGTCCTGGATACATAATGCCCGGGATACAGCCGAGCGTGTTAGCGCGCCGCTCTCGGATGTCGAATCGATCCGTGGCTCGGGTGGTCTGTTCTCAAAAGTCAATACGCGCTCTGTTTAATTTCTCGTATCGATAAATGTCAGTCCTCGTGCCTTATGCAATTACGAGGAAAATGTGTAAGTCAAATTTAAAAGTGTGAAAAATTTAGATAATATTCAGAATATCGACGTTTTATTTTGAACTTATTCAGAACGTCGAAGAAAGTATAATTTACGTAAATGTTTTCTATTTTGCATGGAGATTTACTGTCCAGTGGTCACGCTATTTGTACAAACATTCTGTAAAAACTTTGTTATGCTGCTACTCAAAATCAACTAGTACCTAGAATACATTATTTAATAAAGATTGATGACAGATTTCGTCTATTTTTTTTCTTGTATTTTTCTGAACTTTATCAGAAGTAATAATCGTCTCGAACAATATTAAGACAAATAGATTTTAACTATTCATGTTTCGACTCTGTCATATATCATGTAATAATGGTATGATTATGGGACATATAAGTGATGATTTTTGTCATAAGTTAGTTTCAATGATCCGGATTTTTAACTTTAAGACAAAACGTGTTCGGAGGTCATTGGCTTTTGTTTAGGTTTAGTTTCAATAATCCAGATTTTTAGCTTTAATACAAAACGTGTTCGGGGTCATTGGCTCTTTTCGTTTAGGTTATAGGTTAATATGCGTTCGATCGAGTCGACAGGTAGTCACGCTTCATCGAGCTCGTGTCATGATTAGTCGCCTAAGTGGGATACGATCCGATTTTACGTTTATGTTCTTCTATATACCTTTTCGTCAGTTATTTATTAATTAGTTTCATACAACATGTCTACACATACATAATTAATTATCTATATTAAAGTTGAACGTGACTAATATTTAAGATCTATCAATTATCTATCCTCGATAACCTCAAAATCATTTATATCTTGTCGTCGTAAATGCATGATTGTTATTTGCAGTGGAACTCTATGATGAAATTGTAGATAGATAGAAAAACGAATGAACGAAAGATGAACATATAAAACATGTTCAAATAATGACTTTAAAATCGAATTAAAATTGCTTAGATGCGACAGTATTAATTGTAATAAATTTGTAATATATTATATTAATATTTCAGACCGTACACGAGACTTGTTCTCTCATTCAGATCAATTTTTGATATATTTAAAACTGATTTTTAAAACGTAAAAAAGGACTCAATTATAATCCTTGTTTAATCCTGAAATTACTAGTCCCCAAACCAAGATATTAAAACGTTCTTCTATTATCATCCTCACCAATGACATCCTCCTTAAAAAAAAAAACGCTTTTAAACCCGCATTTCTAATTTTGATCGCAATCGCATAGATCGTGCAACCGCGGCGCGCAAAATCGCCGAGAAAGTTTGAACCTAGCGCTGCCTATGCTTCCAGAGTCGAGTACGGCACGGCACGGTGTACGCCGAAGCTGCACTAGAAAAAAAAAAGTTAATAGAACAGAGCCCGGCCAGATGGACAGAGCCCATCGCTGGACCACACGCGGCGTTTTCTATTATCACCGGTATCTGCTACGCGGGATCGTATCGGTGTCGCGTTTTTTCTGGCGAAATGGTTCGAGAGTGCCGTCCCGGTTGCGATGGTTAACACGGAGTACCGGTGCGTGGCCGCCACTTCGGAACGAGTTCATTATACCCGTGAAAAAGCGCGATCCATCATCGTCCTCGGCAGATTAGATCAAACGGAGAAACAACAACGCGGTCGCGCTGTTGCTCGCGCCGCGTGTTCCACGGTGTGTAACTAGTAGGAGGGTATGTAGCTTAGCAGCGAGCGCGCGAGAGAGCTAGGCCCGCCGTTGTTCCTCTGGAAGCAACATGACAGTTTGGCATGATTAGTACACGTGTACTATTGTTCATTCATCTCGGCCGGCCACCCACCATAGGAACGGACAAAGGAACACGCCGAGGACGTCGTAGACAGTTGTAGATCAGCCGGCCAGATATGTACCCGCGGACGAAAAGAAGAAGACGACGACGACGACGAAGTAGTAGCCTCTAATCATCGGCCCCGTGTTCCGGATCATCCCGGTCCTATGCGGCCACCTATTGGCTCCGTTTTATTTACGAACAGGCCCGGTCGCTTATCGGGCAAACACCACCGTCTGCTCTCCCCCTCTCTCTACCTTTCTCTCCCTCTCTCTCTCTTTCTCAGGAGCAATCCATTTCTGCTCGAGATCCGATACGCATCGCGAGAACCAGGACTCCAATATCCTTACGAGCAACCGGCAACGCGATCGCGCGCGAACGGAAAATAAAGCAGCAAACAATAGACTCCACGAGCAACCGCTCACGGCCCGGTGCTCGGGCTGGAGCCGCTTCGATTCTGAAGCTATGATTACACGTTTCTGTTTGCTCGCAAGAGAATCGAGCAGTCGGCTGAGATCTGAATTAGGTTTCTGATAACCTGAACCGCGATCGCCGGACGGCTGCCAGGATTTTCGGATCGTCTACTTATCTATTGCTTCTAATACCTCATTTCTATCGGCGAATAAGGAGATCGATGAACTAATCGATGCGAGGAGCAAAAGGAAAGATTCTACTTTCGACTATACCGAGATATATAAATTACTTTAATATATCAAGGGCATAAATTAGTTGAAAAAATATAATGGAATATAATACGAAGTCGCTAATAACCTTAGCAATTCATGCGACGATGAATCAGAAGGGGAGGGAAAACTTATTAAATACTGACATAATCTTAAATATGGGCAATTGATTATACAGCAATTAATTTTTAAGAAATATAAACTAATTTTAGTGATATCGCGATAGAAGGAAATTCGTGTGTTTATCTGACCTGGACACGAAATGAATTGTAAAAACTGAACTACTGAAATGAACCTTGACGATTCCATGATCATCGAAATCAGTGAAATCAATCCCCGCGCTGCATAATCGCTACGGCTTGGAAACTCAGTCGATCTCCGGCGCTCGCAGCGTCGTTTTAGAAAAGAGCGGCCGGTATCAGTGACACAGTTAGCGCTCGTCGTAAATCACGAACCGGCAAAAAGAGGATCCGGCGTTGCTCGCTAGCCGGAGTATGTACATGCGTCCGCGAGACAAGAAATCGGGCGGATAGAGAGGCGCGCGCGCGTTCGCGATCGCGGCTCCGGGTACTCACGAGATAAAGCCACGGCTTGCGCAAGAATGTATCAGCAGGGCAGCGGGGAGGGGTGCAGGGTGTCGCGCGGGGCAGATTGAATCAGAAGGTGGAGCGAACGATGCGGACGGACGTCGAGTCGCGCGTTCCGTTGTTTCGTCTGAAATAGCACGACAGTTTGGCATGACGGTTACACGTGTACTATTGTTCGTTCAATCCGTGGCCACCCACCTCAGGAGACGTGGTACACGCAACCAGAGGAAGCAGAAAGATGGAGTAGATCAGAGAGAAAGCCGGGCAGATATGAAATAAAAGGAGACAGGGCGATCCCTCTGCGGCCGGGATCCACGGGCACCGAAGCCGCGTGTATTATCGTCGCTATTATTACGCCTTCGCCACCCCCGACACTGTTCTGACGGACAGTAAGACGGACAGGTTTCTGCCTCCTTCCTTTCCCTTTTCTCTCGCTCGTACGCCCGCGCGACGGGTTCCCGTCCTCCTTCCGCTCACCGGCCGTTCTCCGTTCCTTTTCCTCTCGTTTCGTCCGCGTCTCTGTCGACCTTTTTCTACTTACCCGGAGATGGAAACTCTGCTCGCGTTCTCGTGACACTCCGCGATTATTAATAAGGCCGTGGCTCTCCAGACGGTGAGCTGTAGCTTTTATTTAGCAGGGCCCCACAGTGGTCAATCTGCCGGAAAACGTGGATGAAATTGGAAGTGCTTCGCGGCTTTGGGATGGTTATTTGCGCTCATGGTAATTTCTAGATCGTGGATATTTAACAAGAATAAACATTTTTGGCTGCGATCTCAGGAGGTAGGTGTCAGATACTTGTACTATTTTCTCGTGAATGAGACCACCTCGTGAAGGACATTCAACGACAAAATATCTTGTTTATACTAAGTCATGAACGATTTCATGAAGCGAAATGTATCTCGTCTAATGGACGGGGTTAAATATATTCCAAGTCTGATTATCTGAAATCAGTAATGCGTTAGTAAATAACAATAACAATATAATAATAATATAAGGAAACAACTTTTTCTTAGCCCAAATACAATCTGTGACTTTGTTTATAATTTATTAAGGAAAAACAGTGACCAATGAGCAACTAATAATATGGAAGTCGTTTGAATTTTCTTAATTTTCCATTGTCCATTTGTGTTCTTAACATTAGGCATGACGTGAAAATGTCAAACCCAATGATTACACAAAATAACGATGAAAAACTCCAACTGAAATATATAGCAGTATTTAATTGTCCATTTTCAAAACTAATAATGTTATTCAGCACGAGCATTCGTTATTAACAAGAAGTATTTAAAATAAACAACAAAATTGGATTGATCACTAGCAATCAAGATTCGCAAAAGTAAAATGTCCAAGACTCGTGTAAGTGAAGATCGAAAGAAAATTCACGATAAGGACGATCATTTAGATCCATCCTCGGCGTTGTATCGCAATCAAGCTGGTCAGCAATAAATCCGGAAGATGAACCCGATATATCTTTCCAAGCCGAGCGACAAGCAGCCAACCAGGAAGGCCGGCGCCCGGAATAGAATTGTTCGTCAAACAGCGACGATTAATATCACTTCGCATTTCACAAAAGAGCACATCACCCGACAACTGTGTTTTCTGTAACTGTAACTCTACGGCAGTCTCGGCGCGCCCCTCGTCGACGAATAATTCCGGACAAAAGAGGCGTGTCTCGCGGCTCTACGAGCGGACGCCGTATCCGTTCAAATTATATTCCGCGGACGGCGTGAACAATGCACGCGAAACGAAATAATATCTGGTCACCGAGCATCCGCACGCTTGTCATTTATCCAATCGTCGAATAAGTTTGGAACGGCTTCGCCTAAATTGTTCTAAATATACCGAGCCCTGGCTTTCATTTCCAATTACGCTCTGAATGGAAATTGTAATGACAGACGGCGCGGGCAACGCGTGTTTTCTATTTTCCAAATGACTCGGGGCTTTCTAACAAAATCTAATTCCGCGTTGCGCATTCCGCGTTCTTTGGACGTTCGCTATCGACGCTATTTTCGTCCTTTATGACACTATTATTATACTTAATGTCATTGTACTTATTTCAATTCATTGCCAGATTTCATCCGCGTCAAATTACCGAAGCATTTATAAGGGAAATTAGGTAAATTCTTGAGACAGAAGTATTACCCTGGAGTAATCATTTGCAATATATCATACGATATTTACATATTGTACTAGATAATATATGAAATTTAATTGTCTCACTAATATTATAGTACTCGGAGGTTGGGACTTTTAAGAGTACCCCCTTATATTTTTTCCTTAACTATTTCCAAAAGATGCTTCTATATTTCAGTATGGAGAACACAGTGTAATAACACTCAATTGTATTAATTTTCCTAATGCATCCTATCAAGACGTTGAGAAGGGTTCGCACGAATAATCAAAGTTTTTGTACTGCTGCCTACGCGCGGCCAACTCGCAGCTTCCGCAGTCCGCGCATAAAACACCAAAAAATAATTCGCACATGTTGCGGCCGCGATAAAGGAGTAACATTCCACCCTCGTAACCGCGGTCCGCTCGCAACTTCCTGAACGCTTCTCCAGCCTTGCGAACTTTCATTTTTCCTAGCCGGCCGCGCGCTATTCTTCTTGCTGGTCTTCTTCGGTCTAACGCAACACACCTCGGAGAATCGCTTTAGTTGCATTCCTCTGGCAAGGGACGTTAAGCGTAATTCCGCGAGGCCCCGGCACCCGACGCCTCGCTACGAGCGAACGGCAGCGTCGATGACGGCGTTATTGCCACCCTGCGAGCCGCAGCTTAACGCGATCGCTGACTGAGACCAGCCGTTATCTGAGAATAGGCTTGGGGCGGAGAGGCCGCGGTAAAATTGGTTGGAAATTATGTGTACCTCGCATTCGCGTATTCGTTTTTCGTGCCCCTCCGCCGCGGTTGGCGCCATAGCCGGCCTAAGTACTTTATCGTTCTTCGCTCGGGCCGCTGGTATTCCCGTGTACACTGTGTTGTTTCCAAGAGGGAGGCTCGTTTGCGACCGATTCAACGGACAGCGATTAGCTGCGACTATTATTCTGAATTGGTATCGCGTCGTCCACGGTGTAACGCGGTACAACCTCGTCATTATTGTGGCGGTTATGCCTGCGAACATCGCTTTGCCGTCAATCATTTTCCGGGATGTTGAAACACGATTGCGGCAGTATATTTACTGCACAGTGATGGCTGGTAAAATTTATACGAAATCGGTATGCTTCAATTAACACAAATCAGATTCTTTCCAACCAGCATTGCTTGTTATTTAAATCGAATAAGCTTGATGTAATCGTGTTTACATCTTGTCTGGATTTATTTCGATGAGAAGAACTTCAGCTGTTGATTGATGCTACACTTACTGGCAGAGGTATCATTTTTATTACACATTTATTTTTTGTAAAAAACGTAAATAGCATATTAACCAAATCAACATATACTAGCAGTGTTAGTAATGAAATCAACTAATTATTAACGATGCTTTAAGACCAATTTACAATTACAGTTTACAATGAATGAAATTAGAAGAACGTGATTCTTGATTACCCTGGTACATTGGATATACAAATTTAATCATAATGATTTGCCCGCTAATCGATACAGTCAACCACGCCGTTAATGTTACAGCTAATTATTGCTTGTGATTGGTCCTGTCGACCGTGTTTAATTGCATCGGAATCCGCGTATCGTTTTTCGCCGTTGGTGCTGGTTCGCATAAGGCCGGCACAACATTTCGATCCACCCACGCGATCCCGGCTGGCTCTGGTTTCCATTTATCTCCGTGCACGCTCTCTCTCTCTCTCTCTCTCTCTCTCTCTGTCCGATCGCGTGAAACGACGTCGTCCTGGCCGACCGGCTCATCGCGTCCCATCGCCGTCTGCAAAGCGTCGCGACGCGTCGCGCGAAACGTTACAATCTTCTCCCGGCTGTCTACCCGCTCGCGCGTCCGACGCCGACCACGGCCACGCGCACCGCTGATAATTCCTCGCTACTATTTCAAGCGGACGTCCCATACCGTTGCGGGCCCCCGCGAGCCCCCTTTGGCCCCCGTCCAAACGCGTTCCTCCGATTCCCCCCCCCCCTCCCGAAGGACTACCGAGAGAGAGAGTCCAACTCATTCTTCTGGAATACACGGGCCGGACCAGTTTTGATTGATCGCCCGGCCTCGCCGTTTTCCTTTTTGCAACCGACGGAACGGGGAAACGGGGAGTCGACGGCTCCAATTGGACGCGCCCCCTAAGTGGAGCAAGCCGCGAGCCAGCGGGGGCTGACGCATTCCGGGTACCGGTTTTTTTTCTGCGGAAATTTTTCTAAGCTCTCGACGATTTCTTCTTTTTCGTCGAATCTTTATCGTCGAAATTTTGCTAAATTAGTTTTTCGACTTTAATTCTCTGATATTTGGGTTAATAACACGTTGACGGAATCACCATGTACTAGCATGCCCTTGTACTTGTTAGCCCTTTGCACTCGAGGCCGTTTTAGCTCTAAATCTAAAATAATTTTTCTGTCTTATAGTATTTTGATTTTGAGCGACGAAGTGTATTTTATGTATATATCAAATTAATTTTCATGATTCATACTAACAGTGGCATATTTAACAATTTTTCTAAAATTAAACATTGTTGCTGTAAAAATTATTTTGAAGGTTGAAAGAACAATAGTAGTGGTGAATGAGAGTCACCATTCGAGTGCAAAGTGTTAACATTGCTATCAACTAATTATGATCTTATTCATTACGACCAGTTTACAAGTACAGTTTACAATTAATCCTCTTGCAGTACTTTTATCTTCACAGTTGCAATTATTAAATAACTTTCGATTGGAATAATTTCTCAGAGGAGAAATAAAATTAATATTTATAGTATGATGTGTCGATAGTCTGAAATTCATTTAATATTTTCAGTTTTAAAGTTCTATTTATTCTTGTCACATATGCGCAGTTTTTACATAATTTGAAACAGCTGTTGAGATACTTGGATTGAAACAACCAATTACTGCTATAATTTTTGTGCGATAATTGATGGATAATGCTGTTAAAAATGTATAGAATTATACAATGTATAAAAATGTAACACTGTTGATAAATGTATAGATGGTAGTTTAACGCGTTCGTCGCCCACAATTAGACACTAAAATCCCCACATAATTAAAGCAATTTAATTAATTAAAATAAAACTGAAAAGTTCACATTTATCATAGGGGATGACATTAGAACTCTTTCGCATTCGTAAAATCATAGTCGAATTCATTTTGCTCGAATATATTGCAATAAAAATAAATTTTCAAAATTGGTCAAAAATTAGTGTCACCGAGATATGGGTGACGCGGCGACGAACGTGTTAAGAGTGCATCGCAGACGAAATTATGAACTGTGTTGTACTGTAATTGGGTATCACTCATCGGAAAAGGACTCTATGATCAGTGTTCAATTTTTAAATAAATGAACCACGATTATTTAAATCTCTGATATTGTAATTCGCTATGAGTAAATATTTTTAAATAGTTTGCTCCCTCTCCACAGTGTATAAAATCAACAATTGTCGATACAGAAAATATGATGTGCTATACTTTTGCATTTCTGTTAGAATTAGTAACTCCAATTTGAAATAGCAGAATATTGAAAAAAATGTAAGAATGTCAATATATTAACACTAACATATTTTAGCTATTCAAGGAAGAAAGAAATGTTTATTTATTGGTTGGTATTAATTAATATAGGAATTTTTTAATACAAGATCGCGGTCTAGTAAAATTATGACATAAGATTATCGTATACCTAATGATGAAATCGATAATATTAAGATTACTTTATACAGGTTTGTATTCATGTAATTACAATTGTAATGCCCACTATACTACATACATTACATCTGTGTTTTGTATGTACTATTATATCTATGTATATACCTGCACATTTTGTATAAAATGTAAGATCATAGCAACACAAGCATTATAGTAATATAGTATAGACATAGCAACTTTTGAATGATTATAACATTAATTATTACATTATATAATTATTTAATATTATATTATTTTATGATCGTCTATATTTTTAGCTATTCTATTTACCTATTTTCCTTATTCACAAATAAATGTACATTTCAAATTCTCTTTCACGTTTAACGACAGAAACCACGACTCTAATACCTTCCCGTATCCGAACACGAGGAAAACAGGACGGAGACAAAAGGTGAGCCACCAATCAACATCGGAGCTCGAGCTAAAGTTTTCCTCGGGTTTCGCAGCTGAGTTCCATAGAATTGTCGCCGTCCACGGTGCGGCACCGCGAATCGGTGAATCCGCGGCGCGGCGAGGGGCTCTCGCGCCGAACGAAGAGGGAACGCGCGCGTCGGAGAGCCCAGACGTCGCCGGCAATAACTTGTTACACCCAACCACTTGTTGCACGCCTCTCAAAATTCTTCACGCCTCGCCGAGCAATTTTACCGTAAATTGCCTCTTCGGTAAAAAAATCTCTCGCTGGCGTATTTCGCATTGGCGCCGCTCCGGCCCGCGCGGCGGGACCGGAGCTCTCTCTCTCTCTCTCACTCTCTCTCTCTCTTTCTCCTGTCCACAGAAACTGGTCGCTCGCTTGTAAAATTGCGACCGGGAACGACGAAAAAGTCGGCCGATAGACGGACGCCCGTAGCAACAAATTGAGAGACTTTACAGCGACGTTGTTTGTTTATCAGCCGGTGGTTGCCCGGGTTCCGGCCGTGCACCGGCGATCCGCGGGCCCTTTTTGTTTCGCGAGCCGCGCACCGACACCCGGAAATCGCGGGTTAGCCGAGGATCTACAGCACGCGCTAACTCTCGAACACTCAGGATTCGCTTATTATGAACGAAGTTCCGGTGTAATCGATTCTCTGATCGTGAAGGGAGCAATTACGCGAGAAACGCCGGCGATAAAGCACCGAGCCGAAGTTCTTTCGCGTGGTTGTTTGATTAGAAGGAAATGGGAATTGTGCCTGAGGAATTTATGCGACGCTGTGTGGTCGTTTTGTGCGGGGTACGGAACGTTAACATCATTTATTCATCCCGCTTTATGGTAATGTATTTCCAGCGCCCAAGATAACCGTGCTGTAAAATTCAATTTAATTCTTTGAATCGGCGATAAAACCATTCTCGATTCTAATAATCTCTTAGAAATTTCTACGAACTATATTTCTATGAAATCTCTATCGTTCATACTTGAACAAGTTATTACAATTAATCACTGTCGCGAGTTAAACTCGAAGCACGACGGCGTGTCAACCGGATCGAGAACACTGTTCGATCGAGTCGCGACTGATAAATGAAAGGAAAATATTGTAAATGAATTTGCGCGAACACTTGCGGCCAGCGAACCGCCGCATTAGAATGCTAATACAATAGATGGCTCGAAGAAGCGTTACAGTTAAAGGTTGCGGAAGCGTTCGCCGTTCTCAGATATCCAATTTGTTCACGGTCAAGGAAACGTTTCCCGATGCAGAAATGAAATTTGTCCGGGCTCGCGACGCCGCTACCAAATAGAGCGTTTAAACCGCGATATCTTCCGGCTCATTATTTCCATGGCGGCGACGGTAGGGAAAAAAGCGACGTTTCCATTAAAATTTACTAGCCGGGTGATCTACGAGCGGGGAATATTAATTTCAGTCTCTCGCCGCGGTGCCTTGATAAATTAGCTCCGCAAATGACCATGAATGTATGCGCCCGGCGTTCGCGTTTACCGCGTGTCGGCGGATGAAAAAAAAAAAGAAAAGAAAAGAAAGACGACACCGCGGACGATGAGATTGTCATGAAGGAAGCGCGCGCGGATACTTGTTCGAGAAGTCGCGCGAACGTCACGCGATTAGTCTTCCTTTTATTTTTTTGTTCTCTCCGTCCGCGTCCCTGAATACCGTTTTATCGGTCGAATTATCTGTCCTCGTTAATCAGTACAAAACCATGGCGGACTTTAACGTCAATTAAAACGATCCAATTCGCCTAACACGGCGTTTTCCGTCTTCCCGCCCGGTTTATTTATTAATTAACTTCTTTCGATACGCGCGCACGCGGCGCGCCGCGGCACACTGTCAGGCGTCACCGCCATTAAAATGCGAACGAGTTATAAATCTCGCGACTAATGCATCGTAAAATCGCTCGCTATGCGAAGACTTTATTGATTACGCGGGGATTTTTCCTTGTTTAATAATGTGCGCCGGACGGCGTGGCGGCGTATTAAACGGGCGCGTGTAACGCCTAATAAATCGGTCGCGGCGCGCGGCAATAAATAAATATATTTAGCGCGCGCGGAAGATTGCGCCGCGCGGCGTCGATTTCTGAACCAGTTCTCCGAATATGGCACTTTTATCCGGGCGCAGGCCTCAGTACATTAATCAAACAGCGTTTCGTAGACGTATAATTAGATCGGTCCGCTCATTAAAGCTAGTTTGTATTGCGGCGCGCATTGATGTCTGGCGGCCGTCGAGATTACCAGGAGACCAGAACGAAACCCGAACGCTTTTCCCCCGATGGAAAATATAAGGCGGGACACTTCTGCGGGGTTTTATTGATTTCGAGTTAATACGGAAAAATAGAGGAGAACGATATAACTGGTCGTAATAATAAAAGGCCGCGTTACCTGTTGCCCGGAATGTAGAACGGTATTTAACGCTTTAATTGGAATTCAGCGGTGTGCACAGGTGACTGCGGCGACAGCTTCAATTTCTTCCGTATCTTGTTTTATATCCCGCGTCACCTTTCCGTACCGTTTAAAGCTTTACATTAACATTCTTATTGCCGATATTATATCTTGACGAGGCTCTAGTATTCGATCGATAAGTGAAATAACATTTCTGAGAATTGTAAATGACGCGATCGAATTTCCTGATTAATTTTAAATCTTTCGCTAGAATAACGTTTTTTTTAGAAGTTACAAGTGATTCGATGAAATCTCTTTTATTTCACACGCGCGTTTGACATAATTTCCTGTCTCGATTCTACCGTGCACGATACACAGATTTTTATTCACATCTACTACAAACACGATAAATACAGTGTTATGTCAGTATTGTTTATCGATCAAATTTATTTTATACGCGAACAAATCGCGAGCGTTTTATTTTTATATTCAGAACCGTCCATTACGAAGGTGGTAGATGACGTTCGCCGACAGACAAGCCCGCGTGTACCGTTCGATGACATCTTCATGTCAATTGTCTCGCCGTGGCAACGCCCCGGTGTCAACGAAACACTGATTTGCACGGATCATTCCCGAGCAACCGCTTTGAAAGGTGATCGGTCGCACGTGGATCTGCTCAAGGTTGAAGGACAAGGGGCACTTCAAAGAATATATATTATTAGGCTGTGACACGAGCCCGCGAAAATAGAGGCACCCCCGCGTGTTTGCCTCGCGTCCCGTCGGAGTCGTGAACGATTTCTCGATGAACGCGTCGACGTAACGTGTATAACCAACGCTTTCTTCCTTCCGCGCGTTTACAGCGTGTTTTCACACAAAACAAGACGGGAATACCACGCGGCTCCTTGACATCGGCGATACGCAACGTGTCTCAGTGAAGCGTGACCTCCCGATTACCTGTTTTACTTGCGGGAAAGCGATCAATTCTTCGCACGTAATTTAAATGAACGAAAGTAACGATTACATATTAATAAAAACAGATTTTTACGGATTAGCAGACACAAATTTTTTTGATTAACCTTCGCTTTGGGAAAAAAGATCATGCAGAGATCATGTGACAGTAGCTTTGAAAGCAATAAACGTTAACCCCTTGCACTATGACTCATTTTATGCTGCGTTGGTAAGTACTTATTTAACCTTAATACTTTCTTAATAGGATCAGACAATTTTTGTTTTGTATTGTTTTTATTTACTGCCGTTTCTAGATTTTGATAATAGAAGAATTCAATTTGATTTCGATTTAGAAGAAATTAATAATATTCATATTTAGTAGAGCTTGCATGGAGTATTTGTCACGAGTTTAACTCGTTATTAGAGTGCAAGGGGTTAATAATGCTCTAACCGATCGTAAAATGATCACCTGAACTATTAGAAAATTTTTCCTCTATAAGAATATGGCATGTGCTAAAATAACTATTTTTTCTACGTTTCGAGCAACTTATTTGACACATCTTGGAGGACCACCCTGTAATAGATATAAATCTTCCCACATCTCAGTGTTAACATTGTATCGTAGAACAGATAAAATATCAAGGTGTTACTACATGTTTAGTATCGCCAAGAAGGCATGATTGTCCCGCTGATTAGAAGACTCTGTACACGAACGTAGCCCAGCGACACCTATACAGACACATTGCGAATAAATTATCGCGATCGGATATAAGTATATCGTCGAGCCGTATGGCTGTTAATCGTGAACGAATCTGAAACAATATTTGACGCGACAGTTTACATTCTGCGCGCGTACTTCCTTGCAAAAGCTGTACCCTAAGACGGCGACTAGATCCTTCTGGATCGATAGCGGTGTTACCGTACGGTCGAGCAATGTCCACCGGTCGTCGGAGGATCGATCGATCGGCTGAATCGATGCGATCCGCGTTGGCCCGGCGATGTCTCACTCGCGGTCCCCTTCACTTCACGCGGCTCGCCACCCACCGGACTAATGAACTTGTACGACACAGCAACCTCTGGGTTCTCGGCAAAAATCGTTTTCACGCATGCAAACGAGCGTCTCATCATTAATTAGCATCAACGTCGCCGGCCCCGGTTGCCCGTCCCACGGCCGTGCAACAGCGCCGGCGGATCGGCCCTGTCGCGCAACGACAAACCTAAACGCACACCACGCGAAGAACGTTCTTCTCGGATCTCGTTCTTCCCGATCTTCTGTTCTCACGCGGCGGAAAATCGTTTTCTTTTTTTTTTCAGCGGATATTCGACGGTAAATACGACTTTATTAGCGCGCCGGGCGATCATTGTAATTACCTTATCGCGAAACCAAAGGCAATTACAGTCGCGGACGCACGGTATGAATTACTTTAATTGGATCTCGTAATTTCCGAGTCTTTGCACACGTGTTCGCCGACGCGCACCGATACAACGCCGTTATCTAAGAGGTTGATGGAGTTGATTAGATTTTGATTGATCACGCCGGGTCACGGGTTGACACGGCACGGGATAACGATCCCGAAGAGAGGTGATGAAGAAACCTGAAAATTTCAGTTAATGGCCGAGCACTGTCGAGGAAGCGAGATTTATCAAACGCTGAAGCGTGTATCCTTTGTGCTCGGGAAGTTTTAAATAACGCGGTATCGGGTACGACCCTGTGATCGGTCCCGCGTAACGTAATTGAAGTTGATAGTGAATGGACTGCGCTGTTAATTAATAGAACGATCGATCCGGTATGCCGATGTTTGAACTCGTAATATAAGAAATTATATTAGAAAAGTTATTGTATATGTAATACGATAGAGATTAAAAGAAATAAAAAATATAAGTAAATAGGTTTAGTGGTTGAGAGTAGGCACACGACCGCAAAGGGTTATTAAGGATCGATCAGGAGCTGAATAAGAGAAGAAAAGCTACCTACACAGCGTTTTTCTTTTTGCTTTTGTATAAAGCGAAAATACTGATTTTTGCCTCCTGAATATTTCATTTCTAAGCTTAATAAACCATGAAAAATTAAATTATTCACACTTTGTTAATTAACGCGCAAATCGTTATAAAACAAAAATAAACACACCACGAATTCATTTGCTAAGCTTGCTATTTTTAAAGTATCACGGTTTCTGAGCAACTACCATAAGGAATCGATACTTTTTGTTATCCACAGCGTCATATATGCTTCCCTACACCATGATTCTTCGTCACAAGGAATCGATACTGCTCGGAACATGCTCAAGTCCCATCAATATTCATACCACCTGTATCAAATCTCCGGTTAGCCCCTGTATCGGTTATATTACAGTCCGCGCCAGGTTTCTCAGATATTATAACATCTGTATCGATTCTCCTGCGGCTAATAACACCCGGAGGGCAGGACGATCTCCCAATATTAGCAGGCGCGCGTTTAACCAGCCCCTGCGTCCGACGCGATTCCAATTGCGCAGATTACCATGAAATTCGAGTGCAGCCATGTTCTACAAACGTATCTTCTATTTGCTGGCAGCGAAAGCGGAATTCAGCGGATCGATCAAACCGGCATATCTGATTGCAGGACTCTGCATTAATCCGCGTCGAATGCGCCGGTGCGCGATGGTTATCTCGAGGAGGGTTGGGGTGGGGGGAGAAAAAGCGAATGCCTCGTTCGATCCCCGAGATCGATGAAACTAATAGTGTCTCGCGCTGCCAATAAGTTTATCGGGACTTTTCGACCGTGCTTGAGAAATCGGGAATCTTGATTGACGCCGGTATGCAACAGAGTGATTACCGCGAAACCCGGCAAATAAACTTCCGTAAACGTTATTCCCCGCGTTAACGAAACGCTGCGCGGCGCCGTTCTCGAATCAACGGGGAAGGCAAGCGGTCGTCGTCTCCCCTCCCCCTTCCCCTTTTCTCCGTCTTTCTGTCCCCGTGACAGTCAATCGGCGCGGCTCGGCATCGCGCAACGTGACGGGACACTCTCGCGGCGGACAGCCCGACAATGACGAAAAAAGTGCGCTGGCGTGTCGAAACGGGCGAGGGGAAGGGGATCCGCGAACGCGGCGCAGATATATCAATCCGAGTTAGCATGAATCTCGTCGACAGGTTTAAGGCTCGCGGGCCCAAACAAGTCTCGGACAGGTGCGATTCTTATGAAAGAAGCGTGACGTACACGCACGCCCTGCCGCGAGCCCGTGTGTGCGCGCCTGGACGCGCATTATCCTCGCGCGGAACCGATCACGGCGCTCGCTCGTTGAATTAGGTGGAAAGGCGAAGGGGACGCCTGAGACCGGTGACATTTCGCGGGGACCATTAATATAGCGAACTCTTTATCGGGCCTTTCCTGTTCCGCGCCCCGAGGAAGTCTAGTCGCCGGCCTGAGAGCGTATCGCGTGAGAACTAGAAGGATATTAAACCCTTGCGCTATTATAACGAATCGGACTCGCGATAAAGATTCCACGCGAGATCTACTAAATATACAGGATGGGTCACCTAAATACGGCCACCTAAATATCTCCTCTAATTACGGAGGTACATAAAAAATTTTTTTGCTATTTCAATGGTTTGGAAAAAGCTATCGTACTGCAAAAAAAATCTTTTTCTAAGGTAATTTTTTTCGAAGTTTTCAAGGTCGTCGATGTTTTTTGCTTATAATTGTATAATTTTTTTATTGCATTGTGTAACTTATGTAAAAATACATTCAGATATGTACATTATATGACCTTGAAATGACCTTCGAAATCAAAAATTAAATAGAAACGACAAATTTTTGTCTATCGAGATTTTATCGATGATGATGTCATCCGTTCACCCACCTTGTATACTAAATATCCACTTAGTATAGAATATCTACTGAATATTAGTAATTTCTTCTACATCGAAATAAGAATAAATTCTTCTATCGTCAAAGTTTAGAAACAAAAGTACATGAAGACAATAAAAGAAAGACAACTTGGCTAGTCTTATTATTAAAAATATTAACGATAAATTAGCACTGATGAACGCAGCGTGAAAGTAATCGTAGTGCAAGGGGTTAAAGTGGATTTAAAGTCGGATTTGCTTCAAATATTATTTTACTTCGATTGGTTTATATCATAAACGGGATAATCCTTTGGAGAAGGCGTTGCTGAGTCATTCGCGGATGAAACCTGGGATAAAAGTATTCTTTAGAACGAAAGCACTAGAAACGATTTAAACATGTACTACATTTTATGCCATATTGATTCCAACAAGTTGTATTAAATTTAAACGATCGTTGTTTTTGCATATTGATCAGATTAGACGTGGAACGTCGGTGTCCGACGTCCTAAAAATCGTGTTTAATATAAGGCCGTTAAATGAGCGATCGAGTTCGACGGCATCAATTAACGTTGACATTGGCATTAAACAGCGTTTCCGTCATTAAAGCTAATAAGTACATGAAACAAGTTCACCGGTTCAAAAACATGTAACTTCTCTTATCGCGAACTCTTTAGCGCCGATTGACGCACATCGTTGCATACGACAGCACATCAAAGTTGCAGGTTACAATTACCGCGATGTTAATTGCGGCAAGGTGTACAGGAAATGACTAAATTACAGATCAGCATAAAACGTGCCACGGTGGTCGCACAACTAAGGAAATTATTATTCCGCAACTTTCAAAAGTCCATTTCCATTATAATTCGGGCAATTCCCCCCGCAGTTTACCGAGCGTTCGAGCGGTAATCACTCTCGGCACACGCCGTACGATACTGATATCTTACTTAAGCAATGATCGAGCACTTATAATTAGCGACTTGCGAAATATAAACCAAAGATAACCGCTGCTTGAAATTTCGTTCGTTTTAATACGTTCTTTAATTAACGCCGCTACATTATGTATTGTGGACGGATATTAAACGCGTGCTTCTCTACTCGTCTAATTTTATTCAGTCACTTAAGGAACCTAGTTCATTTCTTATTCAGAACGTAATTAATTATCTACTTCTCGGTTTCGGGATTTCTGTTAAAAATACACTGCTACTTTTACGAGCTGTAATGAATCCTTTCGCCAGACATGTTTTCGAAGACAACGCGCACAGTTTCATAAAAACCGGTTGTTTCAAAATTCCAGATTTATTATTATAGCTCCTGCTGTTTAAAACTTTGCACTCGAAGCCATTTTATCTGTACATTAAAAATTAAACTATGAAATAATTTTCCTGGCTCATAGTATTTCTATAGTATGCAATAAAGTTTAAATCTAAACTTTATCGTTATAAAAATTGTTTTGCAACGTAATAGAATAATTTTAATGGCGCCTCAGAGTCAGCATTCGAGTGCGAAGAGTTAAAAAAGAATCAATGTGCGCTTATTAAAATTTCATGGACACTCTAACAAATTATTCGAATTATTTAGAAATAGCTTACCACTTTTTCTGTTGCCGATATTTATCCTTCCAAATCTAGAAATCATGTTTACAAGGGGTTTTATAAATATATATTTATTAAATATTGCGGAAAGTGTTGTTGAGCGTGTTAATGGATTACGTCTGATCCCCATTGTTATTCAGACAACGACTCGGAATGTCCGGTCCGCTCGGCTCGGGAAAAGGGAGTGGGGGGGAGAAAGGGGGACGGACGGTCCCGGTCGCGCCGCGATGACGTACGATAAAAAATCTCATTTTCGTTGCACCTTGCGTGCGGTGGGCCACGCCCGCTAAATTACGTTTTTCCCAAATTGCCCCCAGTCACGCCCACTCGTACGTTCCTGACATCGAGAGGGGTTGACGGTCATTAAAGCGTACACGGTCCCTCCGCGCGACGATCATTCGTTCGACTTTTAATCCCCCCCCCCCCTACCCTCCCGAAAAAAACCGAGCCGTTTGTGGAATTGCCTGGCAAATTGTTTCGTTTGACTTCTGCCGCGTCTCAACTTTGTGCAACGGTGGTTAACGGCCCCGCACGATATTTATGTGACATTATCCCGCCTCATTAATACCGGAGGAGGCCCGCGGTCCTTCGCGCGACTTTTGCATCTTTCTCGTATCCTATGAATCAATTAACACAGTGTCCGCATCGTGTCGCGTCACGCTCAATTAATATTCAATTTTCAATGCGAAATATTTATCGTCCGGCTAATATATATTCGTTTTTAATTCCGTTCCGTTTGTTCCGCGGTGTACGGCTCGTGAATATGCATACGGCCGGCGAATGTGTTCGACGGAAGTAGTCGAACGAATCTGGAAATGATCGTCCGTGGCTGAATTAAACGTTCGCGTTAATCCGGTTTTCGTGAAGACGGTTAATTAGTTGATAGCGCGCAATGGTAATCGTGGTTCGTCTTTTGGAAATGTTACGTCCGCGTGTTACGTCATACGGCTGAGTGGGGATACAAATTTTAAATTGCGTTATGCCACTATCGGCATACCAAATTATGGAAAATTTTTTTCGTTCGAAACAAAAAGATTGATATAAAAAAATATTTAGTACTTATAATTGTAGTACTTGTGTAGAAAACTTATCAATGTTTACACTAACATGCGAAATCCTAAATTTTGTGATTGGATAGCGTGGTCAATAAATAATACATCGATGGACAAATGAGCCACTAAACAAGTCAAGTAAGTGAAAATTAATTGAATAACACACAGTATAAAATATAATCGATTAAATCATGGCAGCATTAACCTGTGCATTTCAGTCGTAATACTTACAGTTCCTATGCACGATAATATGGGCGTTACAAAGTGAATTTGGTCACGTTGTTGGGAATAATAGTCGGATTAGTAAGGTCATGCCAATGTCTATTCTTAACGTCCATTACACTCGCGGCTCGAAATCCGCCAGTAAATCTGTTATCGCTGCTAAAAGCCTGCCGGACGGGCGTCGCTAAGTGAATTATAACGAGAATATGGAATCTGTCGCGCATCATTGCTGAAATCCCGTCGATTCTTCTGTTCGACCAGCTTGGCCAATTTAGAGGCCCAACCTGAAATGGAGATTAAATCGCGAAGTAGAATGGAGAATGACGTAAGAAAGTAAACGTGAAAAATATTGCCTTGGAACAATATGCTGGATGATATATTCTGAAACAGTGTTACATAGATACAGTATCTGTCTATCTATCAAAGTTAATTAACACGATCTTCCTAAAAAAATATAAATATGCCGAATAAAAATATACCTGAAATATACCTAAGAAGAAGCCTCGCGAATGCAACTGATCGTTGCACCAAGGCTCCTTGAATTGAGAGAGATCACGGCGCTGCTACTGTATCCAAAGTTATCGTAAAAGTTACACGGAACGTTACGCAAGTCTCGCGAACACGGACAAAATGTAAAATAAATATTTAAGACGCGGCAACAGCACACGCTTGGTTTTTTACCACGGAACAAAATGAAACGACACAAATCCCCCTTTTCCTGCGCGAACTGCATGATTTATCGTACGGCGCGAACAGTTTTCTAGAAAGTCGAATTAAGAATGCGGTAACATAGACAAGTTGTCCAGAATCTGGACACCAGAATACCGCGACAGCGTGATTAGTCGCGACAGGCAACCTCGTTTCGGGCTGAAAGTTAAAAAGGACGCAACGCCGGCGAAGCTGGGAACGCGACGAACACGGGAGAGCCATCTGACGTTCGGTCATTGTTCACTTCGTTAAACGCATTAGCACGGCTATTAGTCACAATTACCGAGCGGGCTGTCGCGAACACGCCGGGGACGCGCCGCGCGGATTTTCGGCTTCCCCTTTCTATTGTCATTATGAATGCCATCCGACCACCGTATGACTGATGGCTGAATAGTCGGTCGCCGGGAAACTCGGTACCTCCATCGGGATTTAATTAAGTCGCGGGTAGAACACGCGTGGACACTAGTTACAATTAGCGGTTTCAATTCCACTTTCTCGCAGGTTCATGGGATTCTGGAGAGACCCGATGCGAATACGTTACTTCGTTCCCATTAATATTCAGACACTTTCAGAATAGAGGAATATTTTCGAAAGTGAACGAAATTCGTTATATTTTATTGAAACTTTCAAAGATAAGGTTTTCAACTATTCTTGTCATAATATTTACTTAAAGTAATTATATAAATTCCACTTTACATAAAGTCGTTACGTAAATTCCTTTTTGTATAAAGTAAATATATTAATTTCTTTTTACATAAAGTAAATATATTAATTTCTTTTTACATATAGTAAATATATTAATTCCTTTTTACATAAAGCAAACATATTAATTCCTTTTTACATAAAATTCTTTTTACATGAAAGAATAAAATCTGCAAATTATATCAAAAAATAGATTAATTTCCCATAAATATATCTTCGGTGAATCTAAATAACCGGACGTTACTCCGAATTACGACGTCACGTTTTCCAGAGGCTCTCGGACAGAGTTAATAAACAATCTAGAAAATGCTAATGCGAACATGTGTGCGTGAGGATGTTCGCATACATCCTGGAGGATCGTTCCAGCGTCGATTTCACCGTGCCGGCCCGTGAGCCGTAACACGCGCGCGCGCGCGCACCGAGAAGATCGAGAGATTCGCGGAGAGTCAGTCGATCATCCTCGATCACGCACGTCGGCTCGCCGCTCATTCTGCTTGCAACCGATCACCCAGGGCGTTCCTCGGTCATTCACGCGATTTCCATTCATCCAGAGCGAGCCGGGATCGTTCGTGAGCTCGAAGGAGATTGCCGTGCCGGTGTTCTCCGGAATGGGTCGGTCGATAAGATTTTTTTAAAAGCCTTGACTGATTGCCGTGCGGAGTAGAGACAGAGGGGGAGAGAAAGGGAGCCACGCGGCTGCGCTCTGTCCCTTCCTTTTGAACTTTCGCCTCGGGGAAGCTGATTTTAAACTTAAACCCGTCGAACTTCAACGCTGCGCGACAATAAGATAGGACACCCCAGAATTTTTCGTGTTTCTCGAAATCAATAATGCATAGAAAGGTTTTGTATGTAGCTGTATAAACAGTATCCTTATTTCGGTAGTACACGAAATAGCGATCACTGTTTACGTGGTTTTCCAAGAATTATATCTGTTTATGTGAAAACCGGGTACGACAAAATAATAAGACATAAGACAGCACAAAGTGCCTGTTGAAAGACTAACATCAAATAATATTAAAATAGTTTATTTTTCAATTATAAGCAGCGAATAATAAAGATTAAGTAATTAGATATTTAAAAATATTAGCTTACCTCTTTCAAAATGGGCCGCGGCACTGAATTAAATAAAACCGAGAAAAAAATTATTCTAAATTTAATAAACGATACAAGCGTTTCGAAGATATCGAAATTGATAGAGAGAAGTCGAAATGTAATTAGAAACTTTTCAAAAGACCCCGAGAATTACGGTGAAAAGAAAAGCAAAGGTCGACCGCGCGCTGTGAATGATCGTGGTGCACGGAAAATATTACGAGTTGCGTGAAATTCCACCCTGACACCACGTAAAATATCATCTGATCGTATAAAACGTACAAAAATGCAGAGAAAGCTGACCTTAACAAAGAAACATATTGCTGATGGATCGGTGTTTGCCAAAGAGCACATTAGATGGAAGAAGAGGTGGAAGAAAGTGCTTTTTACCGATGGAAAAAGATTTACTCTCGATGGACCAGATGGTTGGTCGTATTATTTTCATGACCTTAGAAAGGAACCGATGTTTCAAGTTAAACGTCAGATGAGAGGAGAAGGAATCATGGTTTGGGGAGGAATTGGATATAAAGGGAAAACAAATATTCGTTTCATTAATGCGAAATTAAAAAGCGCTGATTATATCAAACTAATTGATGAAGAAATTGCAGCAAACGCGGAACGAATTAGTAGAGATCATCTTTCAGCAAGATAATTCAGTGCATACGGCCAAAGCGGTAAAACAATATTTTCAATTAAATAATATTCAACTTTTATCTTGACCGGCGAGATTAGATTTGAATATTATTGAAAATATCTGGGGACATTATTTTTTCACTCGCTCTTTCTCACTCTATCTCTCTTCTTCTCTCTCGCTTTCCCTCTTTCTTCCTGTTTCTCTGTTATTCGTGCCACAATAAATTAGCTATAGCACAATTCCCCGGAATGGGGAATCATAACGTATGAGCGCTTAGCGAGGATCGATCGTTTAACGCGGCTTAACATTTTCCGTACAGTGCGCCGTGCCTCGGTCGCCGTATTTCAGGATTAACCCGCGATGAACTTTTGTCCATGGATAGATACTTACACGTAAACGTCTTCAACGTTCCTTGGTCACGGGGGATCATAAATCCATACCTATGCGGCAACATCGCGGGCTACGGTCGACGTACAGAGCGTTTGGAAAAAAATGTGACCGGGACACCTAAAACTTCGTAGTTTCCTTTGGCGAACACTGTATAGTTGACTTTCTATTGCAGGCTCTTGGCAAGACGCTAAGAAAGTTTATCCTATTAATTTTCACGTTTTGAAAGTACATTGTCATATACTTTCATAATTCTTTTCATAAGCATTGTCAACCTAGCCGAGCTGCTTTCGTGATCTCTTGGTCTTGATTTTAACCGCCCGTGCATTTAACGCATTTAACACAATGCCGTACTTCGACGAGTCAGACTCGTGATAACGATTTCTACTAATATCCTGCTGTGTATGACTTTTATTCCGTTCTTTTAAGACGTAATAAAATTCAGTTCTCTTGCAATTAATATTTATTTATTTATCATTTATTTGATTTATTCTAATAAATTTTCTTTTGCTCCATAGAAATTATTACATTCGAAAAGATGCTTGCCATTTTAACTATGAAGATAATGCTACGGCAGAGGGTTAAAGAACAATGATATACTGTAGAACTGAAAGAAAGATAAATGAAGAAATCATCCATTTAAAGGGAAATTATTTTATATCATTCTCAGATAACACGAGAACGTCTTTACGAAGCGTTAAAGACGTCTAGCGTCTACTTGAGTACAAAAAATTGTTTCGCTGCCTGCGCCAGGGGACCGTAGAACAAGAAGTTTCCGAGTACTTTTTTTTTGCCGTAATGTATACCTCCATCGAAGAACGCAACGCGAAGAATTGAGATCGCATTTTTGCGACGGGTGTGTGCGACGCAGAAGCCGGGAAAGACCGGCAGCGAGGGTAAGAAAAGGAGAAAAGAATAGCCAAGTGGAAAGTGGCAGGCCACCGTTATTGGCTGGCCAAAAACGCGCGCCGCCTCCGGGCGCAATATGCAAACGACGCTTTAAAACGGGATATTTGCGCTTCGCGTTCGCCCGCCAGGATACTCACCGACGCACACCGACGCGTATCACGCCCGTGCGCGCGGCTTTTACTGTTTCCTCTCCTCGGCGATCCCCCGCTGCCGCCGCGGCATTAGGCCCACGCATCTGGGCCCCGGGATCGCAGCTGTAAAAAAGCCCGTGGTGCCAGCCCACTTGCCGGACATGCGACCTGTAATCAGTACGGGCTGGACAGGGCCGATGGAAACAAAGCGAGCGCACCCGTTCTCGTACACACACACCGGCTGATTAGGATTTACATTTAATCGGGGCCACGACGCCCCACCCTCGGGCATTCGCGAGCCGTAAAATTGATAAAGGATAGCTGCGCGCACGAAGGGACGCGTAGCCGCGTTAGGGGAGCGACAGTGTCTGCCTGCTCGGGACACCGCGAGTCGTTGATCTTTCTCTGACTGGTGTTTCTTATTAGGGCCGCGCATCTGGACCGACAGTTCCATGGAAAAAATGTGCGATGACAGGCTCTCCTGGGAGCACACGACCATTCCACGTGTCATCTCGCTCGTACCGCGTGAGTTTTCGGTGATTTTTGCGCTTCCTCCGCAGCCTTTGTTTCGCACAAATTGCTCTTTCTGGATCGCGATGCTTAACCATTTTTCTCCACCGAAAGCTGTTTTCTTCGCAAGATTTGTATCTACACTAGACTATATATTAACCAGTTCTATAGTACTTTAAATCTATTCATTCTTTCCATCGCCATACAAATTATCTACATTCTGTATTGTATGTACAGTGTACAGAAAATTGTCAACCCACATTTCTGGTTCGTTTATTGTTGCAGTTTGAGCTGTTGTCTCTTGCAAGATTTGTAGAAATAATGAATTATTGACCGAGACTATAGATTACATAAATTCGAAAAACAGTCATTAATTATACAGTAGAATATGTAATTGGATCCCTTCGCTATCTATTCTGCTAATGCACTTTGAAGCATCCCTTTCATAAAAATGCTACCGTGCACCAGACATAAATTTTTCTTAAAAATCAGTTCGTTTTACACTGCCACTTTACACCATAACGCAAATGGCAAACAATAATAACAAACACCGTCGGCGTTATCAAATGTAATGTTAACGTCATGCTTCACAATTTGAAATAATATCAGAATAGGTAATCTGCGAAGAGTTGTACTACTCCCATAACTAAACAATACAGTATAAAACATTCGCTATCGTCTCCAACAATGAAGAAACAGCAGACGCTCGAGGCAGAGACTCGAGCTCTGGGTCGAAACGGACCCAGTCATGGTACGGCGAGAGTGAAACAAGATAAAGCTGTAAAATATCAGCTGCGACTCTGATAACAAGGGTCACCGACGACCCGGCGTTCGCCGACGTAGCCTCAGCGACACAAGCGTCGCTGCGACTGCAGATTCGAGAAGCTGCGAGCAAGCCTTGGGGGAGGACTGTGCGAGAGAGAAAGGAAGCTTCGAAGAGCCACGAAGACGGACGAAGAGGGTTGCTCCACATATAAAAGAGCCGTAGCCCGAGGCGCGACTCGGCTACCGACGTTTCTCTCTGGTGCACCGCGTATAACATTCGAAGAGGAGCAACAGCACCAGAAGCAACAGCATCAGCAGAGAAAGAAGAAGGAGCAGAAGAAGAAGAAGAAGAAAAGTAAGAAGAAGAAGAAGAAGTGGAAGGACGGAGACGAGGTGCGCAGGGGGGAACGTCCATCTCATCCATCCTCCTACCGTCCCCTCATTCTTGCTTCTCCTAATGATAGCGTGCACGTTGCCCCCTTCGATGCACCACGGACTGCAACAGCAGCAGCAGCAACAACAACAACAACAACAACAACAGCAACAACAACAACAACAGGAACGCCAGCACCATCGGTCCGACGAGTATATACACCGAGAAACGACGGTGAAGGCGAACCTAACTACCAGAGCACGCCTCCGCCTCCGTGCACTAAAACATTACCACGCCGCCAGCGTCGGCTGCCGTTCCTGCTACCTTGTAGGGTATCATCCGAGGCACGTATAGGGCCCTAAGTGCTATTCCAGGGCCCCGAACCAGAGCCACCCCTTCCTCGTTTCTCTTCTTCCAGCCGGAGAGATTCCTCTCCTTCCTATCGTGCCCGAGAGGAAGAGACGGGTAATCGAGCGAGACCCGTGATTACCCGTTGAGGGTGGAATTCATTATAGCGAAATCCAGCTTGATACGCTGCTCCCCCCCCCCCCCCCCCCCCCCCCCCCGTACACCCCGAACACCCCACCCTCTCGTCTTTCTTCTTACCGTTTTCTCCGCGCGGCTCCGCCGCCTCTTATTGTCTTCTTTGTTTCATCGCTCTTTCTCTCGTTCTCATTTTTTATCTTCTGACTTCCCCCTTCCCTCCCCTCGTGATCTCGATGCGACCAGTTGCTCGCGTGTCCCTCCAGCGAGACATCTACGTTTCTCTATTCAGTAGTGGAATATACCAGTGGGATTGAAAAATGATTTCGTTAGTCACTGGCAGGATCGGTTGAACGCATCAGGACTCACGTGCTTGAGTCAACTTAGGGTGGTCTGATTTCTTGGGGGTTTTGGAGTTGTAACTGAGAGTGGAAAGAATTTTGTGGAGATAGGGGTTAGTAGGAGCTTTGAAAAATGTTCTTATCGAATTTAATACACATTTTTAACAGGCTATCCTAAAATAATAGTTTACTGTAACTCTTGAACCTATTTTATCTGTTAACCCTTTGCACTCGGAGCCATTTCAACTATAAATCTGAAATAATTTTGCTGGCTAATAAAATCTCCATTTTATGTGACAAGTGCACTTTATACATATGAAACTAATTTTTGTGACTCATACCTAGTGCCTCATTTATGACTCATACCTCATAGTCTCATTGTTAACAATTTTTTAAATCTAAACTCTGTTAGTATAAAAATGACTTTGGAACGTGACAGAATAATTCTAGCGGTGCCGCAGAGTCACCACTCGAGTGCAAAGGGTTAAGAAAATACTATGTGTTCGAAACGACATTAAATCATATTTATTTCACTCGCAACACGATAATTTGTCAATGCTCTGTCGTCGTAATGAAATGGTATTTAAAATTGCAGTTTTCAATCTACACGACCCGTTGTACAGAATTTCACGGCAGTCGTAGCTGCGCCCGCTAATTTGATATATGCGGTTGCGTAATAAATTCGCGATCGAATTACCGTTTATAGAAATGAAGGACAAGCATGAAATGTTAATGTTCGAACGAGACGTGACGTACTCTTCGGGTTCACGCGACCTTTCCAACGAGATTACGGAATTCCTTCTTAACAATGTATCCGTTTGCTTGTTCCTCTGCTGACCCGAGCTCGCTCGTGACAGAGCCTATATCGTGAAACACTTGCACCGATCGAAATCCATTTTCGTGGAACAGGAAATAGCGACGACGCGACGGTTCTCTTGTTTGATAGCGAGGTGCCTCTTCCAACATAGCATGGCAATCTACATCTGGGTACGAAATGTGACGCTCAGAAATTGAAACTATTCTTGTGTGGATACGATACACGTTCAAGTATGTTATTCATAGTGCAGTTCGACTATCAAATCTCTGTTTGATTTTTTAATTGGAACTTCTGTTATTTAGACTCGTAAAATTGAGCCTTTCAATAGACGTAATAATTAGGATTTTATGTTTTTCTCACAAAAATGAGTAGGCTAAGTTAAAAACAATAATAGGAATCGAAGGATTAAAGAATATCGATGTAGTGTTCCCCTCGTGATTAAATTAAAACAAAATGTTTAGCATCTATTCTAAATGATAAATTATTTCTCGCAAGCAAAAATATACTTGCCGTCTTGCAATTAATGTACAAAGATCCCCATAAAAGATCATCATCTACAACCCTGAAACAATGCATCCTTCACCTAATGCTGTTAGAAAAAGTTCTCCTTCGACAAGTTCAATTCACTTTTACCCCGCGCGCGACACGGCGTTACAACGTCGATGAACGAACGACGAAATCAATGAACCGCTAAAGAACAGAATAAGAACCTCGGACAAAATAGACCGAGGAGCCTCCGGTCCACCGATTCGAAAGAACAATCGGATCGAATCGCAAAAACTGTCTGCTTGGCAAAAACCGCGAGTCCAATCGCGGTGTCTGAAATAGATGAATCGAATTTCCGAATCAAAGCGAGACACATCGGAAACCGCGCGCGGAATAGACAGGCAATTAGGCCGGCCGCCTGCAGGGCTGTAGCGAGGGCGAGGGACTCGGAGAGGGGGGTTTTCCTGCTTCTTCGTTGCCGGGATCAAAATTCAATTTGACGGAAAGGAAGCGGCCTGGGTCCCGACGCGGGCCACTCCTGGCACCGTCGTCGTTCTCTCCCGTCTTCGTCCCGGTTTTTGCTTGTCCGTTCTCTGCGGACGTGGTTTTTACCGTGCCGCTCGTTTCCCGGCCACTCTCGCGGCGCTGTGCGTGCGTGCGTGCGTGCGAGCGAGCGCGCGAGCGCGCTCGCGCGCGTGTGTACGTGACAACGATAATCAGCGGGTTTAAGTGGGGTTTAATTTCCTTTGGCGCGGGCGACGGTAGAAAGGTGAAGAAGGTGCGCGGTCCGCGCGGACGAAAGGGAGCAGGAAGAAGGCAGAAGCGGTGTGCCACGCCGGGCACGGGGCGAGGGAAAATGCTTGTATACACCTGCCAAGAGACATGCAGCCTCGTACACGGCATAGGCGGACCTTAAAGACCCGGGAGCAGGAGGCAGACAGGAAACCGAGCGAGAGAAATCGGGTGGGGTGATCGAGGACGAGAGAGGATGGCTAAATGCGAGCTGCGCCTCCGACAGGGACACAAGAACGTCCTGAGCACGCCCGCGCCACCTGTAATTGGGTCCAATCATCGTGGTTCTCATGTGGACCGATGCTGTTGTCCGCCGCATCGGGCTGCAACGATCGTCCTTGCCGATCCTTGCTCCGCGAAAATCGAATTTCTGATTTTCACTTCGTTTTCCACTGTCGTTACTTCACGCTTGTATGTGTCGTCGTCTATGCTGGAAATTCGACTGAGTTGATCATGTCTAATGATTTCAATAATCACAGTGAACTTGTAATAACATTGATTTTTCTGCAATCTTTTTTGCAATTAGTTGGTATTACAGGTGTGGTCAAATATATCTATTTTGAACCCATCATAATCTTTTTTTTTTAACTCCGTGCACCACCATTTATTTCGCAACTATTGATTATCACACTTAACTATCCTTTCCTCAATCTCAATATCTCTCCAATCAAATAAGACAATCTCTGCTGTCTTTTACGACTTCATTTATTTCGTTTCGGCTTGGAAAGAATGAGTAATATCGTCATCGAAAAAATGTGGACATACGGCGACTTTGAAGAATGTTCACCTAATTCTAATATATCACCTAATTCTTCTAGGTATAGAAGATTTTTCAATCAGTATCTTTTCAGTCTATATATCGACGACAATATAATTTACCGATGTTATAAATTTATTTGAACATTTCTCTGTGACATTTCATTATTATTATAGTCTTCGAACTTTCTTCAAAATATTGTATACCATGATTACACATCTATACCCCGTTGTGGTTTTTATAATTAAGATTTTTAATGTATTACCTTTCCATGAATAAAACTCGGGGTATACTTATAAACATAATCTTACTCCTACCTTTCACTAATCACAAGTAATCTGCTGAACATCTACTATGACTATAACATTTATTACGAATAGCAGACTATGGCAATACAATTCTTCATATAGCAGTAACAAAGACATCGTTAACTTTTTAGTAAAATTCTGATTGTTTTTGTGATTCCTAAAGATGTGAAAGAAATTGTATGGCTCACAGCCAGCAATGTGGAATAATTGTTTTAAATTTGCCTTTAGTAAACGGTGATTTATCGCGATTCTTGATTTCCTTAACTTCGTGACACTTCAGTCTGTCAAGCACGAATGAGAGTTGCTGGTTGACTGCGCATACAGGAGCCACGTCGCGTCTCCGGAGGCAGCTGCCTTGACTCCTTCGCCTTGCCTACAGGGACTGCATCTATCCTACGATTGCAGCCAGCGATGGATTAGAACACTGGTCAGGCTTGTCCAAGGTTAGATATTCATCTAAAAGTCAATTGAAATCGATCCACGAGATATATTTCTTCTCTGGGAAATACCTTTGGCAAGAGTAATCTCTAAAGTTTTCCTTGAATGATTCGAGACTTATATTAAATAGTGTCCACGCGAATAGCGTTATCTGATATATAGATTATTTATTATTTAATCAATAATAATTGACTATTTATTATTTAATAAATAATAATAGACTATTTATTATCTAATAAATAATAATAGACTATTTATATTAACCAACCTAGATAATGACTTAGTGATGATACGAATTATATAATTTCAGAATGGAGATTACGCAATACATTTTAGTGCAAAGAACAGTACCAAATTCTATAATTAAAACGCTGACTTAATCGGACAAAGGAGCTTGATAAAACTAACAGCATCAAGAACCTGCTTTCATCTGCTCAGCAAGTGTGAATATGAAAATAAATTCCAGACATTTCAGGCCGGTAGTATCGTAAGCACTCAGTGCGCTGAAATATTCATGATGATCAGCGTCCAGCCTTGTGTACACCGACAGAATATTTTGAATCGTAAATTACGGTTTGATCGCTCGACGTTCAACGTTTCGCGGATAACTCTAGAAATATGTACGCAAGCTCGAGTACTCTATATATTCTACTTATAATTATACGTTTCCCTCGCGTCGCACAATGCTACGGAATTCCGTGAACGAGGTCGAAACTCTCGAAACAAATTTCCCCGTAGGTTCGATTTAATCGTTCTTTCGGACACTTTATCGTTGTCCCATACGCGGCCGTTCGACTTACGCAATCCTAACTCTTCCCCTCTCGCCGTTTATACCCTATTCTCTTTCTCCCCGTTCCGCGTTACGATGCTCGAACGATAAAAATTCTTCGAGCGCCATAAATATGACTCTGTCAAGTGCGGTGTCCCTCATTAACTCTCGTTTTTATCTTATCCGAAAAAAAATTCTTCCCGAACCACTGAAAATCATCCTAGCCAACGAGCGTGTCGCGTTCCTTCCTTCCTTCTTTCTGCTCTCCACAGCTCTCTCTCTCTCTCCCTCTCTCTCTCTCTCTCTCTCTCTCTTCCAATCGCTCGAACTCTTTTTCTCGACGGCAGTCCCTGCATAGGATTTCGAGCTGCGGCAGCGTCGATCCTACCGTCCTACGCCGTTCCATAAATCCGCGCGATCTAAACCGCGGACGATCGTCATCGGCGTGTAACGGCCCGGCGCGAACGAGAGGAAGTCGACGATCGGAAAAATCCACATACCGTCGGTCCTCCTTCTGGCTCGGCGAAGATTATCTCAATTATGAACGCGTAAAAGAAGCAAACTCATGCCGACGTGCTCGGTCATCATCGTCGTGAGAGCGCAATCGCAATGCCTCCCTATATCCGCGCGCGTATATAAACCGCTCTCCTCCACCTTTTCCTTTTCCTCGTCCTACCTTCCACCTTCCACCACCGCCACCACCCCCCCTCCTACCCCGCCCTCGTCGCTGTTTTTTCTTCCCCCTACCGACGTCGCGCGCACATATACGCCTCCACCTGCCACTCGCCGATGAACCGCCTATAAAACCCGGCGAGGGAACAACTTTTATATCCGCGCGGTCTTCTTCCCTTCTACGGAAGAGAGGACTATATCCACGGCTGTCTCTGTCCTTGCCGATACGTTTCGGGATCATCGGCGGAATTGCCGTGCGCTTAGAGGCTATTTAACAAGCTCTCGGATATATTATGGTATTGACAGCGCAGCTATCGGGTTTAGACGGTGTTCAGAAAAACTTGGACTGACACGACAAAATTGAGTGGAATTTGTTCATTTATAAGATTTAGAAGACTGGATTTATGTAGCTTTCCTTTGCAGCTTTATTTAGGAAATGTACTCAATTGTATCCTTCTCAGCCAATTGGTGCCAAAATAAATTTTTGGTTACATATTCTCCAGCAAACTTCTTTTACTCGCTATAGTTTTGTCTACAATGGTATAGGGTAGAGTGTATACTTGGTTATATATACATATTTTTACGTATTTTTTAAATACATAAATTAACACCTTATTGCGCTTCATGGAATCAACGTCACTTGATCTAGAATTACTCGTACTTAAACGATGATTCATCGTATATGCTACTCTATGTATGATCGCTTACTTTTAAGCATTAGCTACCGGTAAGAAACAACAATAGCGGTACATGGTCCTAAAATTGAAATTTCGTAGCATTGTCCAGCTAGTACGTCGTATGGCCCGTGTAATCCCAAAAACGCCGACACATTTCTCCCAGGACGCGGTGTCAGAAGGACATCGGGGACACGGGTTACAAACGAGGCCCACAAATCGTCGGAGCGCAAAAAATCGCACGGTAACCGTTAAGGGCCGATAAGGGCCGAATCCGGAGGTGGCGAGGCCGGCCGGGATTATTTCTCCCCGGTGCACGGCGCGGCGAATACTTTCGATGCCTCGTGGGTCCCTTTTCGGACCCGCGCTACCGGCTCGATATCAGCGGGCGTAATCGGTTGGCATTCTCCGCGGACGCCGTGCAAAGAAACCGGGGAACCGGGCCTGGAACTTATGGCGGCGCCGTGCAATGACATCAGTAAACCGGAACGGGTCCGTACGTCATCGTTGCGTACGCGAGATTCCATAGATGAGCCGTTGATACGCGGTTATTAATGCAACGCTGATCGGGGCCTGATGGGGCCCCCGGTCCACACGGACGAGAGAAAAGGAAGACGGGGAGCCGGCCGGGGTACGTCCGACAACTTCTTCGGTCGGCCGAGGTGCCAATAAAAGTTTCGCATCGCAATCGCCGGCGAGGATCGCCGGTTGCGGTTACTTCTTATTCCGGCGCGCGGGGGCGAGCTTATCTGCGAATGACGCCACCCTTCGCACCGTCGCCTGCCTACTCTCCGCTGTCGTCTTTTCGCGCTTTTTATTCACGCCCGTTAACTCGGCTATCTGATTCCCACGATCCGCGACGATCCACGGAAGCCGCGTTGGCCGTGGGTTTCGCGGGAAGTTAGGGTTAGAGCGGGAACCCGGATCGTTTGATGTTATCGGTCTGATTTACATCGACGCGATGGTTATTAATAGAGACCCTTTAGGACGGATCTGATTAAATTAGATTCACTTTTTTTTTCAATTCAAGAAACCTCAAAAAATCGTGAAAATGAAATTCTAGAGCTAGTTAAAAATTAGTGTCGTCCGGATGCGAACGGCGGCACTTAACACATTAGCCCGTACTTTAACAAGTTGAACTCACGATGGAGATCTGTAACAATAAGATGTTAGGTATGAGTATTCATTCGCTCCTTTAAGTAGGAATTAAATATTATTCTCTTGTTAGCAATATTTAAATATTAAAATAGATGTGAGTGAATTATAAATATAAAATTCCTTTTCCTTCGAAGAAATTAGTGTCACGAAAAAATTATAGTTATAGTAATTGTAAAAGAAATGGTACTGCAAAGAGTTAAGTACCGCATGCACCCTAACAGCGAGCCAGACTCGTGACGAAGACTTCGTACATAACCTATTGAATACAAATATTCATTTCATCCGAATCAAACGAAAATTTGATTTTCCATCGAAGTCTAGAAATCGAAATAAATGAAGACACACAAGAAAAATAATCGTAGCTGTTTAGAAAATCGTAACGCATGTAGTTAAAGTTGCGACAAACGACGAGGGTGTCGATGAGAACCAAGATTAGAAATACATTCTATTGTCTCATATGGGAGCGGTTATATTGAAACAGCGAATGAGGCAATACGTACACCTTTTCCAATATATCATACTGGCAAACTTGCAGATAACTATAATTCGATACAAATCACGCATTATCGAGAAGTTCGCTATATACAAGCCAAGGAAAGAAATGTACACTTAACCCTTTGCACTCGAGTGGTGACTCAGAGGCACCACTAAAATTATTCCATTACATTCCAAAATAATTTTTGCAACAATATGGTTTAGATTAAAATATTGTCAAGTAGTAAAACTGTTGGCAGGAGTCAGAAGAATAAATTTTGTATGCATAAAAATTGATTTTGTTAAATAGAGTGGAAATACCACGAACCAGAAAAATTAATTCGGATTTACGGTTAAATTCTTCACCTTTCGTCGCGTATCTAACATAAACGCATAGAACCATGGTCACCATCAGGCCAACCCTAATCTCACCGGAGCCCATCAAAGGATCGGAGACACTGCTCCAGGTAAAACCGTTCCACGAGTTCCCCGGGCTGCGGCATTCCCCGCTAGTGTTCCACAGGCCGGGTTCAAAAAAATACTGTCGTCGTTCGAGAAGGTCAAAAGCATGCAGGGTCATAAAGCGGACGGGGGCCCGCCACCCGCGTGCAGCGAATAATAATAATTAAAGCCGCTTAATTACCGGCGCGTTGCCGCGAAGGATTCGGACGGCCGATAATTCACCGGTGGCCGAAGAATCCCGGAGGGTTCGCGCGTCCACCGGGTTGCGGCGCGTCGTCGCAGCGCGTGTGCGCGCCGCAAACGGGGCGGTTGGTTGTCGGTGTCGCGAGGGGGCAGAGATAGGCTGCAGAAGCACGAAGCAGTTAATATTGTCCTCGGAGGGCATATTTTACCGGAGATACGATCTTCGGGATGCCTCGCTAAAAGCTACACGTGTTTATCAGCGTAAGTCCCTTCCTCTCTATCCTCTTTCTCCTGGGCCCCGCTCCGTTCCTCCGTTAGTTCTTCTCTCTCCCCCCTCCTCCTCCTCTTCCGCCGCGTCCGATCGGCGGTCAGAGCAGCCTACGAGCTTCGGGTTCGGGGTAACGTTTCCCCTCGGCTCGGCTCGGCTCCGCTCCTCTCTCTCTCTCCCTCTCGCCTCCCTTTCGTTATCGAATCTGTATCTCGGAAAGCGGCCGCGATCTCGTGTCTCGTGTCGTCGAATTTGTAGTCGCGCGTCCGGGTCGCGCCGCGCCATCGATAGCCGCTTATGGGAGCGACACGGTGAAAGTAATAGAGCCGCAGGGTCCGCGGTGGGGACTTTGACGGAGGGGCCCGGTCCCCCTGATCGATGCCCCGCGCTCTCCCCCCTCCGCGCGAGATAATCCCGCGGACGATAGAGGTCGTCCCCGCGGGTTCTTAGACGACGCGCGAACGGCCGATAACGGCGCGGCGATTCGATTATCGACGGCATGCGCCCGGTGACCGCCATAAAAGATAAATGCGCGAGATACCGGCGGATACAAATGATCGAGGACCACGATCGCGCCGATTCAATATCGCGCCGGGGACCCGGCTTAGGTGTCTCGTTGTCGTTTAACGGCGTAACGGGCTATCGATCGAAGGCTGCGCTGCCAGCGTTCGCCCGGCACGACGCCCGGGCTTTGTGATATTTATTGCATAACTAGCGCGCAATTTAGCACGGCTAACCTCCGTATTACACGGCGGTTATGTTCTTAGCCCTGTCCCCGGTCTTTCGTTCAACCGTTCGGCTCGCGGTGCCGTCGAGAACGAAAGAACGCGCGGCTGGCTTACGTGCTTGTACAGTTAGGACACCCCGGCCCATAAATCATTGGCTTAAAATTGCTCCAACCTTTCTTCGCATTTTTAATTCCGATGATACGATTTCTATGTTTTCCGACGACGACGTTCGTTGTAAACAGCGATACGCGTGCACTCGGCAGAAAAAGTATGCGTACGCTTTTCAACACGGAATGATATCGTTAATAGTGTACCAAACGATTCAAACATTTTTGAGGTGACAGGAGGTCCGGTTTATTAAACAATATGCTTAATAATATTCTGAATCTTTTTTTTACCTGAACTTGTAACAAGAATGTCAACATCGCGTTTTGTAGGTTATGTATTATAATGGAAGCGGTAGGCTCTGAAAATTTTTTAAATCTTCAGATTCTGATAGTTACTGATCTATCTTTAATTGGTTGCAGCTCAAACGAACTTCGATGAAATTTTTTGTATGCATGTAAGCTTCCGAGATGTACAAAATACACTATTTACATTTTGATTATACGCAGGGGATGAAAAAGACGAAGAACGTCACTGCCTTGTATATGTCGTCATTCCAGCTGCTATATTTATAAATTTTTTACTCGTCTGTTGAAATAATCTCTCCAGCACCTCAACAGAAGCTTATTTGGTCTAGTTTTAAAAAGGTGATTAAAAAAATAATGCAATATCGTAACAGTCTAGCGTACTGTTTCGCAGCCTTGTATCCATTTCATCTACCCGATACGAAAACCGCGGTCTGATTAAAAGCCATAACACCTTGCAAACTTCCGCGATTTAATCGCAAGTATGACATATCTATCACTCGTTTTCGTTTAATCGATTCCCAGAGATTGCCCGCATCCGCAATTACATACCCGTACGAACGCGGATACAAAAAACCGCTATCCTAGAACGAATAGAACCGTTGTTTCAAGTTGATGCCATCGAATCACTGGGGCTACCATTACCCTACGCCGATCGATAATGGTCACGATTTAAGTTCCTTTCAAATCGAACGTGTCGCAGACTTTTTACGCCGTTCGAAAGCCAGTTCCACGCGGGAACGTATCATTAAAACGGCTATAATGTTCGACTTTATTAGCAACTTTTTTTTCACGCGATTATACTCGGGACACACTTAAGTACAATGCCCGATGAATAATGAGCCATTTCGAGCGGAAGCAAATCATTTACTCATTCTAGAAACAAACTAGCAGAGTGTTAGACCGATGCTTGAAGCTCGGTAATACATTCTTTCCCGCGTGCCCGTAAATCAGCGAACATCGTCGCGAGATTATTTTCATTTGGACGAGCTAATTTGTTGCTTTATCGTAGATTGATACGAACCAGCGGGACTTCTTGTTTCTCGTTGGTCAAACGCGACATATACTTACAATCGAAAAATTATGCGAACGTTTTTCAAAACATTACCGTAATTATTGTCGTGCACGGTCGCGTTTTGCGAAACGCGCCGGCGCGTTGTAATCATCTTATTACATTGTTACAGTCTTCGACAGAGTTTCTCTCCAAATAATACCGGCGACGGGAGGATCATTATTCGAGCAATGGCGCCCACAGCGATGCGATACGCATCGATAGCTTGATCGGCAGAAGGCGCCCGAGCCCTTCCGAGTCGAGCCGATCGAACTACCGGTAGCCGAACTTTACATATTTTATTCCCGTTCGGTCCGCTGGCACGGCTTTATAACAGTGTTCGTTCTGTTCTGGTATTAATTGTTCGTAATCTGCTTACCTAATTTCACGGTGGTGATTGCACGTTGCGCGCCGCGGTAACCGGGAGGAACCTGAAATTTCGGGACGCGATCGGGCCCGTAACGCGCGCTCGCGTTTTTTGCGTGCTCGTGAACAGCTTGCATTGATGATACGGTGCGACTATGATTTTATGCGATGCAAATGCTCAGATGCGACCGGCGCGATAGGAGTAAGTGCATCTTCCCTCGGACGAAAATGGTTCCTACCGAGCAACCGGGTTGCGATGCTTGCATTCCTTCGGCGTCTCGTGGAAATTAACCCACGCCGTTGCACCAACGTTTGTGTTGTATTTGAAATTCATTGAACTTTTTGGGCAAATTTTCTTAAACAATCGAAATTCTCTTAAACTATGAAATTCGTCAAAATAAATGGTTCTTGATTTTCTTTTACAATTTTGGATGTTATATTTTCAAATAAACATCTTTAATCAGATATAGATTGCAATGGAAATCGTACGAAGTTTAAGTAAATTTGACATTGTTATAAAACAGTGTACATTAGCAACGTTGATAATAAATGTCAACATATTGATGACATCAAGACTGCACATCTTATTCGAGATTAACACGGGTGTTATTATGTGTTAGGGTGTTATATGGTATGTGAAGGAATTTATATTAACATTAGTGTCTTTTTACATTGTCTTATATCATAGTGTCTTATTATATAATAGTGTCTTATATTAACGTTAGTGTCACAAGTTGTAACTTAGTAACACACAAGTTGCAAGAAGAGAAAAGAAATTCGTACTGTAAGCAAATCCTATAATCGTAAAATAGAAACGTAAAACGATATAGATCATAAATAAATAATAATTTAAAAAATGTCAGACTTCATAAAATATTTCGTTGAACAATAGAAGTGTAAACCTTGCAAGAAAAAAAATGTATTTTTATAACTTTTAAAGTTAAGATTATAAATCGATGCTCTCTTATATTCTTTCAATTACGAAGATAAAGATGCAACACTTATATATTTGATATACTAATACAATATAAATTCCGCGACATGAAAACTTAACGGTACAAGCCGATCAGCGCGGATCCACTCAGAGGCCGATTCGGATCTTTCGATTCGCGTGGCAAAGAAACGCGCAGGACCGCGCTATTAACCGATCGGCGGGCAGCGATCCCCGCGACGACGTCCTCGCCGCGGTACACCTTTAAGCGGATCAATCGTCGTGGCAAAGAGACAAAAGGGAGCGCGCGGATCTCTGGATGAAATCGGACAGGTCTTCCGGCGCTAAATACCCGATCAGAAAAGCGGCTCGATTCGAACCGAGAGATCCGAGACGGAAATACGACGCGCGTTGATATCGGCGAGATATAATGTAGGACACCTGCGAAGTCAATTACCATCAACGGAAACGACATTAAGAGGCGAGATTAACAGCCGGCGGAGCCCCTCGGTCCCCCGGTGAAAATGCAACGGGGGCCCCGGTTTCACGGTGAAATTATTTAATAACGCGTGCCGGAGCGTGGTCGCGGCCGCGCTGTCCCGATCGTTAAAGCCTTTTTACGAATGAATTATCGCCATAAACGATGCCCGTGAAGCATCGTCCGCCGCGAAAAAACGAGACCAACAATCGGTCGCGCGTGCACGGCACCAAACGGGAGAGAGTCCCGAGTTTAATGGCCCTCATTACGCGTGTTTCTAGGGGCTGCTCCGGTCGCGCGGCCGTAAAACCGTGAGAGAGGGGAGGGGCGAGACGGCGGGAAAATAATAATCGTAAGGTCAGCGGAACGGCCGGGTAAGCGACAGGCAACGCCGCGCGGCCCGTCGAACGAAAAAAAGGATGATTGGTTGCGCGCATGTGCCGCGGGCCCCGGGAATCAGGAAACGCCGGCAGGCGACGAAATAAAACCGAAGATCGCCCCGAACCGAGACAGATAAACGGAGGAGCGCGTTCTCGCGTCGCCCGCCTCTTCTCTCGCCCTCCATTTGCATATTCGCCGGGCTCGCCCGGTTACAACAATAAAATGGCGGTAAACACGTGTTTCGTAGTACGTTACGGCCGTACTTTCGACAGTGGCCGAAGCCGGCCACTTCTTTTTTTCCAAGCCCGGCGTTTTCACCAACGGGATACTACACGCTACCGCGACCGTAATCGCAAATTATTCGATCCCCTGGGTCCCGACCGCTTTCCTTCCTCCTTCTTATTTTTGATGGGACTTACGTCCGCCGCGGCGAAGTTGTGGCCCGTTCCGTGTTTGCACGCTTTTAAGCCGTCGCGGATGGTCCTCGTTGAGCTACGGTTATTCTCGCTGCTTGGAAGCTGCGCCCGGGCCCTGACAACGCCAACGGAACAGGATTACAGCGTCGCGTTAAATTTGTTAGGCCAGTTGCCTGTCCTCTTTACTAGGAAATGCTTGTGGACTTAGTTGATACACAGGCGACCCTCGCGTGATATGGTACTTTGTGAACACGGTTTCGATTTACGGTAGAATTCCGATTATCCAGTATACTTGAGATTATGGCAATGCCGGATGTTCACTGATAATTGAACTATGCCTACGTAGGAATTGTGAAGACAAGAAATATTTGTTAGTTTATAAAGCAATCGTGGATAATGTAGCAATTTAATATATTTTTAGAAAATAGAATATGTAGATAAATGTGTAGAATATATAAGACATATATTATAGTATAAATCTATAAGCACATGCATACATATATAGGATTCGATCGTGTCATAGGAGGGCATAGAGGTGTTTAAAAACTTCGCGTTTTAGAATGAAAAGAATTAGGTTTATAATAAATTAGAAATGTCGAATTAGAAACACTATTATTTCATTTTATATGTATTATACCATCCTGTTATGACGAGACTATGAATTCATGCGCTCGTAACAAAAAGAAGACGTCTAAAGCATTACAAAGTTTCTTATCCTTCATCGACACGATTTTCCTGATTCTACAAAATTATAACTTTCGCGCGTACGCGGTCTCATTAAATGAATCTTAACACCATTTTGCAAATAAACTAATGATATACAACGTATTGACGGTTCGAAGCTTGAGGGAATCCGTGTCACGAATATTTATCCAATAACGTCGTAATAACAGTAATCGCAAGTACATTATTGTAAAAATATACGACACAGATGGCACAGAAATTCGTGTTCTAATGTTTCCCCATAGCAGTTAATGGGTTATCCGACACCAGTGGTTACCGACTAAGTACCTAGAGCTTTTTCCAATCTCGGCACCGTGTCACGAACGTACAGCAGACAGATAACCTAAATACCGCAGCGAAATAAAATTCGCGTATCAATTTTCTTCGAGTTAATGGATTTACAACAGGCGGTCAGATTGATCCGGGAGCTGGGCTGCTAATTATCCTGTAGTTCTTTTTGTGTAAAAAATATCGTATACGCAGTGCAACATGTTATTGTAGTATATGATTGGATAATTGCAAGCTTGCCAGTATCGTTTAGAAATATTATATCGCACTTCATAATCGCTTCGATTTTTATAATATAATAAGATCAGATCACAATCTTTCAATGTTGCGAACCCGCTGAAACTAAAATGTTAAAAGAATCTCATATATTATTTATGGCATGCTTTTCCTAGACATTTCGTCGCTGCTTAAAACAGGCTTCGAAAGGTTGATATGCAAATTTTGTTTCCGGCAGAAAGTGAGACCTATCAATCAAGATAAACGTCTTAAATTTTCTTTGCTTAACAGAGCCTTATCAGTCAGTCTCGTTTGCTCTGGTAGTTAAAAATAGAACTTGGCAAGCTATATACAGAAAGACGAGGCGTCGAGTAAAAAATGATTGTTCCCTTTCGTCGATTTATTTTTGCATGAAAAGAGCCAACTGATAAAAATTAAATAGAATTGTATGGTGACGTTTTGTCAATGCGAAGTTACATATAAAAATAACTGTCGTAACAATTTTTTATTTAACAACGATTGAAATTGCAAAAATATTTTTACCGGAAATGATCGAGTAATAAAATTCAATACGCATACATTTGGATTTGAAGGTAGATATCACATACGTGACGAAATAGATAGCCGCATACGTCACGAAATAGATAGCCGCATGCGTCACAAAATAGATAGCCGCATACGTCACGAAATCGCCAAAGCGTGCGCCACGCAATGGGTCAAGTGTCAAGAATGTCTAACGCGAGTTCCGAGATCCCCGTGCAATCGGGACAAGGTCTCCGGGACAACCGCACGATATCAGCGCGGGCAACTAATTATCGGTGTTATCAATATCGTTTCGCATAGGGATAAGCCATACCGGTGACACGGCGAACGATCGCGGAACCAACGGTGATCCGGCACGGCCGCGGCGCATAGGTGTTCGGCGCGCGTGGGCGAGCAAGCGATTGTCTGGACCGTGCTCCTTTTTTGCGCCTAGATAGCTCGCGGCAAAAATCAGAATAGCTCGGCGCGGCTCCGCTCGCGGCGCGGCGCGGGTTCTCCACTCGTCCGACTCTCTCCCTCTCGTCACGTCGCGCCTCGTGCTCGGTTTCTGGCCTACACGAAAGGGTAGGCAGCGGCAGCCGCGGCGTGCGCGCACCGCGCGGAGGCTCGTGTAACACGCGTGCACGCTCGGTGTGCCCCGGCGTACACGTCGCTTTAATCCGGCGTTGATTTACTTACTGATTTACGTACTACGACAACCGGCCAAATACCACCGCGCTCGCCGCGAGCGCCGGGTTAATGCCTCGACCCTTTTGACGCTCGCGCGGACCGATACGCGCCGGCCGTGTCTAACGAGCCGTGTCTTTCGTACGATACGAATTCGAAAAACGCTCGCGATACTGTCTTCCGATGTACCGAATTATTTACGGTTGTGCACAGTTGGCGAAATTTGTACAGGAACGCTAATATTCTTTAATAAAATTGAGATAATATAATATATTTTTATTTTTTAGTTGTAATCCCTATGCAAATTTCGCTGTATAGTTATGAGTTTCATTATTTGATACCATTTACAAGGAGATTAAAGGGATCTTTTTACTAATAAAATATCAATAGCTGAGCCACTTTCGTGATTTCACTAGAATTAATCATTCGATACGGTAATTATTTATTTTCTCCGTGGACGTGTCATTGGGATGATTGGAAACTGGTATTAATACCAAAGACTGGTCTAATGGTATTAGAAATACATGTGTCGAATTTTTATACGTCAAGGGGCTAATATACATAAAATAATCTACGCTCTATATTTATTCAGCACGTTTTACGTAGTTTGATCTAAGGCTACACATACAGGGTATATTAATACAATCATATTCCCTCGAATAGTAAATGACGATTAATAATTATGAAATTTAAAATCAGAAAACATAATAATTCCAACAATATATTCCGAGGATATTAGACATTATAAAACTAAGCACAAGGAAAAGCCGCTGAAAAATGTGAGACTTGATCATTTTAAGTTAAACTTCAGACCCTATAAATGAACAATTTTTTATCAAGTACATATATTTAAAAAAAGAGAGAGTTTCATAGAAAAGTGAAAAGACAATAGAATTTAAGAATACCGGTGTACAATTGTTGCAAACAATTTCTTCTCCCAACGAAACGATTCCAGTCGCAAATAGTCTCCTCGTAGCACCTGTGAACAAAACCAGAGAAACAATCGCGCAGCTTTATGAAATTCCGCGCGCGACAGTTCCAACACCGACGGAACAAATTCCCCGCTTGACAACTTCATGGAAAAGGTCTCCGCGAACCCAATAATTGATCAACATGCCTGAGGGGGGGCCGCGAAACAGAACAATCGAAAGCAATTTATTCTATGCGCGCGTATTCGTGCGCGCGTCATCAACGAAATCGCCGATTCCGGCGGAACGGGTTCGCGGGAGGAAAAATTTCGCAGACCGCGTGCACGCGGTGGCGAAAAATTTCAGCAACACGAACAAACGCGCGAGTCTCGTTGATCCTTTCGCCGGTGGGCCCGGGGGCGCGGCGCGTTTCCTCGCGAATTCCTCGGCCTCGCGGTTGCGCGCGGCGCGCGTATTGTTGCACGCGATCGAGAATTTCGCGCGACTTATGCGCGTGGCGCGTTTATGCGGCCGATGGAGCGCGGGGCACCGAACACAATCGACGCAGTCGTACGGTGCCGGGTCTCGCCTCTCGCGAAACGTTCGGCTCGTATCGGCGACATTTTGAAACCGGTCTACGGAACGACTCCTACGCTCCCGTGGGCTGCGCTGCCGCCGCGACGCTGGCGTGATCGCGCGAGCACACCGCGATCGGGATCGCGAGAGATCGATCGACGTGCCGCGAATTTCGCTGACGCGTCCGATTTCCATACGGGGCGGGCGCGTGGTTTCAGATAGCATCGCCGTTACCCCGCGAGGACGCGTTTCCTTTCCCGTGGACGCAGATACCGCGACGATAATCGCCGCGCGGCCATGGTAAAAAAAAAGAACCGGCGGATACCGTCGCGCGCCCGATTTCTACCTCGTCTCTCTGTTCTTACGGCGCGCCGTGGAACGGTTTCGGGGCTGCTTAAAAGTACACACCACGGGCGGCAGCGTGTTATTACCGTGGTACGCGATAATAATAATTACGGGGCATAAAGTACGGAAGTTCGTCTGATCTTGCGCGATCCAAGATAATACCGACACGTCGGCCGCGCGGACGGTACACGCTCGCGCAGGACCGCCGGTCGAGGACCGCCTACAGAGGATAAGCGGGTTAAAAATGTCCTTAATAAGCATTAAGCTGTTAGGCAGCGGCGAATGCGCGAGCTAACAAGCTCGGTCGAGACTTCGATTAGCTTGTATGGCCTATACCTAGATTCTGATCAATGGCTCGATTGAAATTCAGACTCTTCTGCCACGTAGACGTGTACAGGTTAGCGTATTAACCCTTTGCACTCGAGTGGTGACTCTGAGGCACCGCTCAAATTTTTCTAACACGTTTTAAAATAATTTTTGTACTAATAAAGTTTGGATTTAAAAAATTGTTATAGGTGGAATTGTTAGTATGAATCACACGAATCAATTACGTATGCATAAAATGCGCTTTATAATATAAAATGGAAATACTATAAGCCTTGGAAATAATTTTAGATTTACAGCTAAAATGGCTTCGAGTGCAAAGGGTTAATATGCGGACGAGAATGATGTAAACATTTGTCAGTAATTTTAACTTGTCGGTACATAAATAATATCGGTAAAATACGGTATCGCAGATATTGTAACGGTAAAACATTGACGTTAAAATAAATATCGATCGTTTCAAGATAACCCTGTTCGGAGGTTTAATCGAAGACTTGAATGGACTTATTAATTTGAATGCTCGTTCCAGGTAAGTTTAGGGTTAAAATATTTCATCAATTTGTTTCTATACTAAACTGTGGATTTCTGTGCATCTACGAGATTATAAAATACAACGAAATATAAAATGAATTAACTAAAATTGCTAACACCTTCTCTTTCATATTTACCAAGGACTTGGCCTCTAGGTTACAGATTTAATGCATCCATAACGAAAATGATTAGATCAAATACTGAGAAAGTAAGACTGCTGTTTTATCTAGAATTGATCCACAAAGGCACTGTAGATCGTTATGCAATGTAAAAAATATGTTTGCCAATTTTAACATAGCGAAGTAAAACAGAAATTATTTTCTTTCTTGAATAATTTCAGTAAGATGAAAATAATGTACAACCATATCTAAACACTATCAAATCTAATTGTTACCATTTCGAACCAACACCTTATAATCGACTTTTTCTGTGTAACTACCCTTTCGAGTAAAATAACGCCAACAACCTCGGTCGTTTTATTCACTCGTATCGCTTCCTAGAATTTTGTTCACTTTGCGGTTCGGATCGATAGACGCGAGCACGCCGCAACAGAGTTCTCACAGACCGAAGATCCGAAAGCAAAAAGTTCGCATCATCCCCGATTTCTCTCTCTCTCTCTCTCTCTCTCTCTCTCTCTCTCTCTCTCTCTCTCTCTCTTCGGTACGGTCGCGATACAAAATCAGTTCCACGCATTGCCACCCTGACATGGGCGCCGCGCCGTCGTCTTAATTCCCATCAAGCTTTTCGGTTCTGATACTAATCTGGCAGTCGGCCAGTCGCCGTACGATATCACGATGACTCGCGCCCCTCTCGTTCATCCTCGCCTCACCGACGCCTTCTCTCCTTCTTTCATTCGGTCGTTCCGAACGGAATCCAAACGTCTTAATCCGACGTACAAATGGACGCCACGGCGCGGCGGCTCCTTTCGTCCTGGCTGCAATCGCGGATTTCTCGGCCGTCCCGCGGTTTCACCCGTCCCGTCCCGATGCCCGCAAATCCTCGGCCTGATCTCGACCCGCAAATCGGACCACCCTCTCGATCGGTCAGTAATCGGCCCTTCCGGGGACCGCTTGTCCTTCGACAAAATCTCATTTCATCGGGAAACGGAGCACGGCTCGAGCGCGTCGATTGCGAATATACGGCAAACGGATTTGGCGCGGACAACGCACAGTGTGGTCACGTGATGGAAATATAGAATTTTCTGTAAATATTCTTCTATAAATATTATATAGCAGACATAGTTTTCTATAAATATTGTATAGAAGAAATATTCTTCTACGAATATTATACAAGAGAAATATTCTTCTACGAATATTATACAAAAGAAATATTCTTCTACGAATATTATACAAAAGAAATGTTCTTGTATAAATATTATATAGAAGAAATAGTTTTCTATAAATATTATATAGAAGAAATATTCTCCTACGAATATTATACAAAAGAAATATTCTTGTATAAATATTATATAGAAGAAATAGTTTTCTATAAATACAATATTATATACAAGAAATATTCTCCTACGAATATTATACAAAAGAAATATTCTCGTATAAATATTATATAGAAGAAATAGTTTTCTATAAATATTATATAGAAGAAATATTCTTCTAATAACGATATTAGATCTTGTTAAATTATTATATGACTATGTACACGTACATCTTACATAGTGAGTAAGAGAATATCAATGATTTTTTAGGCCTTGACCAATTATTTTCAAGTTCAAGTTGAGAAACAGTATAAAATATCCTGAGATTGAAGTAGTTTCTAATTTGTTGGTTATTGTAACTTTCGTGCAGCTGAAAAGGCGTACAAAACTGTTCGTTGATTTTAGAATAATTCATGATCTTTTTTTTGAATAAAATATATATATATTTGTTTTAGAGTAGTTTTGGGATACTGTTGCTGTAATTGTAGAGCTGTTTTATAATACTGCCCTAATAAAATCAGAAGCTACCTTAAAACTACCCCGAGACTATCCTAAAAGAAAAATCACACCTGTCTCTAGGTTATTGATCCCAAACATTATAATCACTTCGTTTTCGCGCAACAAACCCAATATTATCGCCGCCATAGTTATCGAAAGAATTCACATCCGCAACGTCAATCAATTCACGCACCGTCGACTCCTACCCGATATAAAGTGCTCCGTCGCCGACCGGCTGAAAAATCACTCGGCTTAGACAGCAATAAAAGTCAAATAGAATATTCGCTCATCGCCGGATCGTAGAGTTCTCATTGAAATCACGGCTCGTCAGCGCAACAATGCATTCCACGGTAGCTCCCGCGAATCAGCGCAGTCGGTTTGCATGGCGTCGCTCGCCGATGGATTTTCACGCTTCCCACACCGCCGGCCCTATCGCGGATGATACGCGTGGGAAGGTAAAGGTTGACGATAAGCCGGACTTCGCAGGACTCAATCGGCTCTCAGTGGGTGCTATTGTCGGGGCACTCGATAATCCCCGGCCTGAATGAAAGGGCCGATAGATGCGTAATCCCTGTGCAAGCAAAGAGGGGTCGCGGACAACAGTTCGGTATCGTAGGTTTTTTTCTGCGACGCCGCGAATTCGTCCCGGCTCGCGCGGCAGCTTCTCTACACGGACAGCGGGAGAAGTCTCTCGTGGTATTCCCGCGGTCGCTGATCGATCAGCGGATACGGACACCGCGGACGTCTAGGATCCCCTCTCCCCCCCGCCTTTGAGGATCCTCCACTCGTTCGTCTTCGTCTTCGAGCGGGGACGTACGCTCGATTAGCGGTCGCCAGAACCGATGATAACCGCCGGATAATGGACAACGGTGACTGTTTAAGGACGCGACAGCGCCGGCCCGTGAAAGCGAGAAATTCCCAAATCGAGAAATGCCAACGGCGAACTGTCTTGCGCGGCTAACGAGCGTATCACGATGACCTTTCGTTGGAAAAGTTCAGCCGGAGAAGAATACGACGATTGTGGTTTTGGACACTGAAAAATCGACGCCGCGAATGGATTCGGTGAAAACAAGCTTGAAAGCGCGGGCAGAAGGACAAATCTGTGGAATCGTTGTGTGCCCGCTCGCGGACCTTTGGCGCAGTTCCCCATTGGATCGTGAATTTATTAAACGTGTCGTGAGAACGTGAACTTGTCAGTTATTAATTATTTTCAGCGATAACGAAGTACGCGTGAGATGCATGCTGCTTAATCTGACATCCTTTATAATATAGAGCTAATATTACTACTATTGACTCTAATATAATGTAGAGTATAATATACAGTTGACAGGAAAACGTTGACAGAAAAGTTGTATTTCTGTTTAAGATAGCAGAATTAATTCTCAGAGCATATAGAGTAATGATAAAGTTTGTTTGTAGTATTTATTCTCAATCAACTGCAATTACCTTCTGCTGATTAGTTATAATATATAGTATTTCCATTCTATGTGACAGAATGTATTCTATAAATATGAAATGATTTCTTGTGACCCATACAAACGATTTAATTGCCAAGAATTTTTTTAATCTAAACTTTGTTAGTATAAAAATGATTTTGGGACGGGATAGAATAATTTTAGTGGTGCCTCAGAGTCACCACTCGAGTGCAAAGGGTTAACCCTTTAGTATACATAACCTGACATAACCTCTTTAGTTTACGTTTCCATAAGTAAAGTTCGAAGTTGTGGAGCTTTTGGAGGCTGTGATCTGACAGCCGTCGTGCCACAAGCATAAATTGTAATTGGTAATTCCGTGGCACTTGTTTTTTAATTACTTTCCGTTGGTTTACTCGAGCAGAGGAGAGCCGGTTGTTACAACAGGCACTCGAAACGCGACTCGAGTGGTGCTTCCTCTGTACAAGGAGCTGCCGCGTCGGTTGGAGTTAGTCCTCGCTGGCAACGCGAGTAATTTCCAATAACCCGTGGTCGTCTCGACCCCGCATGCTTAATTTCCACCGCAACAGGGTCCGGTGGAACGCGAGCGGCCGCGGCATTGAGGTTAAACGACTCGTGATTACCCGGCGCATACATGCATCGTTCCCGGAGCAGAGAGTCCGGTAGAGGCGCGCGTCTCGTTCTCGCCTCTGCCTAGGCGATAAGTTTTTCCGCCTCGGCCCACGGAGCCAGCGGTAATTATCGGCGCTAATAGGGAACGCGGCTTGTTCTAGCCTTGGGTCTAGGACGGGGCACGGCCGTTGGTATTTCGCCGCATCGATCGGACGCTTTTAATTGAACGAAATTACAAGGTGCGTAATGCGCGAGCATCGCAGGGGCGGTTACCTAGAGCCGACTGGACCGAGCCCCGGCTGCCTTCGGATACAATGTGTGTACGGTACCCGTGTGTTGTACCGGCACCGAGGGCCGCGCCGTTGAAATATTATGGTTTTACCGTTAGCTCGCCGGAGACGGTTAATTATCCCGTTTAAGGCGGAGGTGAAAAGTTTTAGTCACCTCTCGAAGACTCGAGTTCTCTCTCCCTCTTTCTCGCGCGCGCGCGCTCGCGCGAGCCACCACGTCGTTCGACGCCGAGAAAAATATAACGGAAGTGAGGGCTGGGTCCGTTCCACCGGACCCCGTAATGCCCGCGAAATTACGCTCGTAAAGCGAATTCGAGCCGTTCCGTCCGCGTTCCGTTTCGTCCCCGCCGTGGAACCGAGATAGTCCCGAGGGGTTCCGGTGATTGACACTCCGCCGGCCGCGGCCTGCCCGCTCCTTTTTCCTTTTTTCTCTTTTCTTCGTTTCGGTCGACGCGAGGGTTTGTAATTAACGAATCGGCGATTTAAAGAGCAACCGACTACTTAAAGTTTGCTCGGCTTTTTGGCTTTTTTTTACCAGCTCCGCGGAGTCGAGCCTCGCTTTTGCCTCGCCCCGACGCGGCGAGTACGCGCGAAAGCGTTTCATTATGGAAAACGCTCGACCGCTCGACAAGGAGAAGCCGATTATTACGTGAGATCGTTTAACGGGGATGAGCCGCGCTGACGAATGCAATCTGACCTTTTTCTGCCATCGATCAAACCAGGGGGGCTTTGATTGGACGCGTGTCGGAATGAGAGATCGAGGATGTTGGAATTTGTAACTAGATTCAGGGCGATCGCGACATTTTTCGCTATTTGGAATGGATTCTTGACGATCGGCGTTCAATTAGCAACCGTTTCTGAATTCTTAAAATTGACCTTCTGTTACTGGGGCTGACTTTGATTTTTTCAATTCTTTTATTCAATTGTATTTTTAATCATAGAGAAACTATCGTGTTCTGTTATCAATATGTTGTAATAACAAGTACCGTGATTTTTAACTGTTATTTTCGCATTAGAGTAAACTCAACTTTCTAAAAAAACATTTTAAATCGTTACTAACTTGTATCCTGGGTAAATTTATTTATATTCCTACAGAAAATTCGGACCAATGAATGCTAAGTACATACCTAAGGAGGAAAAACTTATGCCATCTGTTTACCAAATACTTCTTTCTTAATCTTTTAAACAAACATGCGATTCCATTTGAAAAATCGAAACACGTTGAAATTTCATCCAAATGATTACTCATACTAACAAAAATCCGGATAATAAATTCAGATGAAATACCTTCTTTTTCAACGTCGAATATACATACACAATTATAACGACCCGTGTTCAATTTGACTCGACTATATATTTTCTATCACAGGTGCATTCCCCGTAGCATAACGGTACACGCCGTACCCTGCACGAGAAGGTATCGGAGGGTAAAAAGAATTTGATAACAGAAGAAAATCGGCATAAAAGCCACGTTCGATCCAGCGGCGTCTCTTATTAAGTGCAGCGACACGAGCTAAAAACGAGTTGCTCACTGCTGATAAGCGGCGCGATATTGCGGCGATAGTGGTCCAGCCGATGCGTTTGATTCTTTAAAGGCACGGATAACGCCGGGTTGCATCGATATCCATGTTTTATACCGTTAATAAAATTCGGTAGTCAAAGCAGCTGGCCAATTATGTTGGCCCCGGGACATAATTCCGGCAGCGCGATCAATTCCGGTGAGCAATCGATGCCCGCGATGACTACAGAGTTGCGGCGAAAATGATCGTGCGCTCGTCTCTACTGGCGGCGGTGCACCTGCGTTCATTATGCGCTCGCCTCTGCCTCTCGAAACGCGGGGCGAGATAAGAATATCCAATTTAAACGATCGTCTCATAATTCCGTATCAGCCGCATCGGTAACCGGGGAATTTAATTCCCAGTTAACCGAACCGCAACCGGAGCCACGAAAAACAAATTACCCGGTCAACGAACGTTTCTATTCGCGGATCCCGCCAAAGGATTGCACGATTATGCCATAACAACGGCTTCGGATATGGCCGATCATGAACCAACTTCTGTATACACTGTGAACCAACGAGTTTGTTTATAACGTCCTTATGCTCTAGATACGAACGAAGCTAGGCCATTGTTTACTTTCCGAAGTGGATAATGTCTACTCTCGGATGTAAAGAATTCGAGAAAGTTTGATGTACAGTAGACTTTCATGCACGCAAATCCTTATGAATTCTTATAAATTGAGAAGAATTATTGTCTGAGCCCTGCTACTCGTTTTTATAGTTTTTGACAAACTATTAAAACTGCGTCGCGAGGCTTGAATAATCGTATCTCCTATTCTCAAATTGCCCAATTTTGTTTAAAACCTGGAAGACAATCGAAAAGGAATCACTACATCATCAATACTATTGTACAAAAGTGTTTCATCGGTTTTATTTAACCAATTACAACTACACAACAATTCGATCAATTATTTCCTTCGCCGAATTTGTATTATACAGCTTGTGATAAATTTCTAACAAAAATTAGTATCAAGAATATTGATAAAAGGAAATCACTATCGACTGTCCACGTCCCTGAGACTTTAACCCTTTGTTGTACCATTCCCTTCATAGTTACAATGGTAAGTACCTCTTCAAACGTAATAATTTATTAGAAGAAAAAGAAAATTTATATTTATTCTATATCTTCATTTACTAGAATGATTAAATATTGATCGCAAGAGAACAGAATTTTTTATAATAACTTAAAAGAACGGAATAACAGTTACACTTAACAGGATATTACTAAAAATCTTTAAAATACGGAAAAGGGTTAAATATTTTAATTATGTTAACCCTCCATAACCCACCTCTTTCAAGTCCGAACAAAATGTCTTCGCTGCGAAAGGAAGTTGTTACATACCAAGAACCATTATGCTATTTAACTAATTAACTATTACGCTAACGATGAAATTTCTTTTGTTGCAGGATATTCCGAGACAAAAGTGGACGAGGCACGCAGTTGAATTTGAACACTCCGCCGCGGCGGCGTATAGTAAGCGCACGTAGCGCTCATTAATAACGCGATTATTAGGCGCGGCGCCAGCCCCGTTACGCTATTCGGATCCTAACCTAATTGGCATGGACAATCGGCTACGCCATGAGCCGTTTCGTGCGCCGATGAATTTATCTTCTTTCTTGCGGGCTCCGCGATGCGACCCATAATTCTCCACCGGGGTACGAGACGCGGCACCTTCGACGAATAAATTTTTCCTCGTCTGCATAGGCGCCGCTACGTTACGCCCACGCGTCGCCACGAACCACCGTGATTATTTCCTAAATGGCGCTGATTAGAGATCTCTCCTCAAACGGCGCCGTAATTCGTAGTTTGTAATTTCATAGCTGAACGATTTTAATGACACCTTTCAAATGGACTCATAACAGTGTATAAGTTGATTTCGAAGATTAGCGTAAGTTGCTAATTGGTATAAATTATAATGATTATAAATAAATTATAATAACGTGATAAAATACATTTTGCCTGACAATATTAACCATTTGCACTCGAATAGTGACTCTATGGCACCACAAAAATTATTCTATTTCATTCCAAAATAATTTTTGCAATAATAAGGTTTAACATTACAGTTGAAATGGCTCCGAGTGCATCGGGTTAACGTATACGTATAGTGTAGTAATAATGAAACCGCGAAATTTCTACAAAATAAAAATCGTCTACATAAATCGAGTAACATATAGTAAGACTCACATATATGTGTTTTTTTAATAATCTCGATCAGTTAGAAATAATATTAGTATCTCTTCAATTCGTTAATGTCTCCAACGATTTACATTTGATTTATTCAAGTTATGCAGTAATGTATATTATTTGAATCCAAATGCAAATCAAATGAATTTTCAACAAAATAAGAAGTGCACTTTGCAAAAAAAATCGATAACCGCTTCCAACGAGTTAAATAAAAGATTCGTACAAGGCAAAAAACCGACCCAACAAAGAGTGTCTAAAGTACAATGGTGATCAAACTACGGAACAACGAGAGCCCCAATACATCAGTCTAATTTACAATACTCAAGTATCCTTTGTTCGTCGTTCCCCCACTAAATCGGGAAGCGGCGTAACATGCGGACCAGCGGAAGAATAAAGTTCTGACACTGTATCACCGACGGTGACGCTATTTACGGCTGCGTTGCGATCTTCCTTTCCGAAAATCTCCGTGGCGAGGGAGGACGAGAACGAGAAAGAGAAAGAGGAGGGGGAGGGAGGGAGGGAGGGAGGGACACCTGGACGTTGCACCGCGGCCCCGACTAACGTGATTTCACCGTGGATTTATATTCTTCCGAAGTCCGGGAACCTCGTTGATCATCGGTGTGTTCCTTTTGCGGCTCGTTTCTCATTGTATAGGGCCAAAAATTGCCCGGCAAAAAATCGTCACCTGGTCAGAACGAAAGAGGGTCAGAACGGGGGAGGGGGCGAGGAGGGGCGAAGGGGTGGGGTATGGAGAATCCGTTGGCCGGTTGTATCGGCGTGCACGGAATGCCGGAAAAGGGATCCATGGATCATTGTTTTTGCGGCGGGACGCGAGACGGAGACAGAATCGGAGGGCATAAATCCCTCGAGCGACTTTCATTGAACGTAATTGGATCGCGGCCAATCGGCGTGGCCCGTTCACCGGCGCGTCGACGGCAACGTCGTCGTCGCCGTCGTCGTCGTCGTCGTTGACCGTAGCCCCCGTCTTCCGTGCGCCGTCCGGCGAAACTTTTCTCCTCTGTCTCGTCAAAATTGAATGGCAGCCAGGGGGAGGGGGCCGTGATCGAGCGACGATTACCGGCGACAGAAAGAAACCGGGCGCCCGCGAGACGCGGCCGGTGTCGGGGGCCCCGAAAACGAGGCGGCGCGCCGCTCGCAAGAGCCGGCACCGCAGCCGGATCCTCGGATGCCCGCGATCCGATCTCGGGGAGTAACGAGCTTCCGGTCGATCGCTGCCCGCTCCGCAAACTTATAATTACGAGCCGGGCTGCGGTTTCCCTAGAAACGGCTGCCGGTGAACATCGGCGAGAGCCGGTTATCGGTAGCTGTCTTGTTAGGCTTCGTATACATTTCCGATAATACCGATCCCGATTAAACCGTTGGAATTAACGATTCCGTCGCGGACAGATAACCGCGCCGGAAAAACCGCGCCGGACCCCGTGTCCACGGCGCCGTGCTCTTCTCACGGCCGTAAAATTTGTAGTCGTTAACTTTTGTTTGCCGCGCGGATTATCTTAATTCCCGATGACGATCCGAACGAGCGCTATGGCGCCTTCGAGTATTAACGAGGGCGTCTATCTTCGAGGAGGATGCGATATTCTCCTATAGTAGGGGTATAAGACTAATTTTTATATTTTAGATTTTATAATTTTTTATAATCTGTCTTCTGTCTACGAGCTACTGTCCCTTGTCGGTGTATAAAATGAATGTATTTTCTGGACATGTCGTTTCCCACGAGTCTTTTCCAAGCACGTTCAAGAAAAATGAATGGTTTTGTACCTACATGAATTTTTATGTTTATAGGTTGATATTTCGATCGTTGAATTAAGGTCTGAATTTGCCATTGAGAATTCAGTAATGTTCTCTTAAACAGATAGGTGGTCAAGCATTATCATCAAAAACTTGTGGAACTTAGTTTGTATATCTAATGCTTGGACGATGTATCTTTTCTGAACTATAGAATTATTTAGAACAACTATATAGAATAATTTAGGGTACATTTTTTTCATTTAATTGAAACTTAATACGAAAAATAGGTGGATATAGAATTTTGAGGAAAGTCTGGAAAACTCCTAGTTGTGATATTAAGATTTAAATGTTACGTTTTGGAAACCCATTTCTGCTGCACAAGTGTAACAACACTACACCCTGAACCCATTGCAATACCTTTACCTTCGCAATAACGATGCTTAAATGATTTTTTACTGTAATAATTTCCCACGGGAGAAATAAAATCCATATTTATAATGTGCTTACATTTACTTCAGCGCTTAAACATTAACAACGAAAGGACAGAATTTTATTTCGACTTAAAGAAACGAAGTAACATCCACACTTAACTGATTATTATTAGAGATCACCATTACAAATCAAAGTCGTCAAAACCCGGCAAGGGGTTAATCTCCCTCTTTCTCACTGGCAATGCAAAGGCGCCAGGAAAGTTGACATTTCAGCACCGGTTTCCCTCCGAGAAGAATTTCACTTATTTTATGATTGGCCATTAATTGAAGCTCGTACACGACGATTACTCGATGTAGAAAGGCGTTCGAACAAATACGGCTGCCCCGATAAGGAATGTTAAGCTGCGAAAAAACAATTTATCACAGGTATAATTAGAAGAAAGTATTTATCGTGACTTATGAAACTTCGCTCTCTAATACGTTTTCATCGCGCATGTATTTTTTGGAGGTGGTAGGGACAACGTATACTTCTGTGGCACGTGAACGCACTGTCTGTTCGCTTTTTGCTATGTTAATTAAACCGTGCGGAAAAAATAATTTAGCCGGTCACGGTTCGGAAGATATGAGGACCAGTTGACAGCTGTGATTATAGCTCTCGCCGCTATCTGTGCAATTAGACTATCTAATCGACGAATCAATTCTAGAAACTAGCGCGGGCACCGATGATAAAAGGTGCGCCACGATAAGTCTCGCTCGCGATGAGGCACGACTATTTTTCCAGCACCGTTTATTCGCAGATAATTCTGAATTCCCGTTGGACTGGTCTCTCATCAAGCCTCTTATTAATGTCAAATCTTGTGCGACCGTTGAGAAGAAAACAAACGGTCGTACCATATTATCCGGATTATGCAATTATTTCTGCTCAACGACCGCTGATTGCACATTTCTGCCGATTTGCATTCTACGCGAGAAGAAACGCGCCGGATTCGTCCGAGGAATGCGCCCGGAGAAAATATCCACATTCATTGAGCTCACTATTTCTTAATTGTACAGCTTAACCGTTTCTCGTGTTGCATACCTGCCGGAATTTTTCCATCGTGAATCAAAGCGACGATTTCCGACACCGGAGAAAAAAACCAAAAAGTCCAACGCGTGCGAGTCATTTTTTTATATCCAAGCGTTCGCATAAGAAATCGTTACGAACGTAGCAACTATACCGGTTCATTCTTTAGTCCAACAAAGAGTACAACGACGCGCGACAAGGGACCGTATACAAATCAATTACACTTTCCCTTCGCAAAGTTCACCAAAGTTGCTCCGCTCTTTGTTTCACATTTGCCCGCACGACCCCCCCCCCCCCCCCCCCTCCCCCCGGAATTACATTCAATGTTCCCCATTGTTATGCTTCAGCCGGCTTTCTCAAGCTCGCTAATTCCCGCCATTTGTCACCGATACGCAGCCGCTAAATGAATAGCGAGAACGCTTAATTAGTTAGATAAATGTGCTCGGCTATAAATCTCGATACGTCGTTCGCCGATCGCGGTAGAGGTCCGCACGTTCGTTCGTTCGTCCGACAATATAAACATATTAGGGTTCCCGTTGTTGCCGGCGGAACGGTGCCGGGTGTTTCCAGTCACGTATCCCTCGTCTAATAATCGCCCGATCGCGCCGCGTCCCCGCGCGCAACACGCCCTCGCGGCGCGGTAACGCGAGCGCGGCCCCACGATTTGCATACAATCGCGCGTCGCATGGCTTCGACGTATCGTTTCGCGCGTTTCCAGGACTTCTTTTCCGCACGCGTTACGGTGCACCTTGGTACGTCCCACGAATGAGATACGGCGGCCATAAGCCGGTTGATCTGCCACTCATTGATTTTTTACGCGGCCGTTGAAAAGTTATCCGGCCGATTGTGCCCCGATCCCTCGGCGCGGCGCGGCGCGGCGCAGGCCAGCGCCCCGATACAGCTATTATTATTTATTGGTACACAATGCCAGCGATGGTAATTCGATCGCGCACTAAATCAATCGTTTTACGCTCCCTTTCGATGCACGACTCAGCGCCTCGGGTTCAGACGCGGCCTGACATTTAGTGGATAATTTAGAACGGACCGCGGACCCGGGGGAATCAATCAAGAGGGTGGCGAGCGTCGATGACTGGTGAACGGATATAAATGGCCGGTACGAGACCGCTTAGTACTCGTGTTTCTATTAACTAAATTGTGCTCGTATCGCGATCATGGTTAGGCGTCATTGAATCGAAATGAATCCTTACGAGTGTCACCGTTGATTAACGGCCCCGCGATACGCCAATGAGCCCGCTGTAACCCGAACTCGTTGACTTTGATTCGCGTGGGCACGGCTTTCCATTCAATCCACGCCAAGTGTCCTAATCGTTTTTTACTTTACAATCGGTTGCGGTCGATGCCGTTTTCACTCGAAATCCGAGATAGTTTTTTCACCTACAGTATTTCTATTTTATATAACTTGAATGTACACTTTTTGAACGATTTTAACAGTTTTTTTAAATCTACAGTATTTCTATTTTATACGACTTAAAGCTATACTTTCTGGACGCTTTTAACAGTTTTTTTTTTAAATTTACTGTATTTCCATTTTATATAATTTAAGAGAACTTTATCTTTAATAAGATAAACTAGGTAAATAAAACGTTTTCTTTAAATCTACAGAAATGTCTCACAGCCATCGCTGGAATGTAAAAGTTTACTAACTGTATATAAAGTTGTATCATTCACTGTCTATATTATTAGTTTCATATAAATTCGCCCGTTGCTTTTTTATTTTAATCTAGTTTCATAAAAATTGTTTCCATTCATTGTAAACAACAGAAACTAAATATAAATTTCATTCCTTTTTTACTGGGTAGAATAAGATGAATCGATCTTAAATTATTTAAAAATTTGTATTGCTTTCATCAAATCATAATGGAACTATTAAAAGAATTTGCTGAAATACCTTGCACTGTCAGAGTCGTGATTAGAATTTTTGATATAGTATATTACATGTATGCCTTATACATTCATTTTAAATTAAAATAAGATTTCATTTGTCTGTTGTCAATATTTGATCACTTGATTTAACGCATACGTATTGTATATCTGCATTAACTCAATTACAAACTTTTGGCGTCAATTCGTTTTTACGAGATTGAGTATAAATGATAAAGTTGACAAGCAAGTCGTAATTAGTGTAGAAATGAAAGAAATCGTACGTCAAAAGGTGTATCACATGTAGACAAGAAATTAAAGGGGCCAGAGTTTCTTGAGTGATTTAAGGCCTCGGAAAAAGAGCCCGTCGATTTTTGGCAAAAATTGTTGGAACCGTTACAAGCATCGGTACGAAACGCCGCGGAGCATACGTTGAATTAGCGAACACGCTTCGACAGAATTTATAACCGAAAGTTAGCGTTTAATATTCGCCGGAGGAGAAGGATCTCGGGCGAATTCTTTGCTAGAGACGGGGTGGTACGTGGTTTCTTTACGAAAAAGGCAGAAAAATAAGCCCGCGGTGCGTGACGCCCGGGAACCGTTACGCGAAGAAAACGGTTATGCGGCAATAAATCTGCCCCGCGGGACACTGATTGCATCCATAAATCGATCGACTTATTAAATCAATTAAATCGATTTATTAATTTTGACGCAAAAATCGCGCTCGCCCCTCGCCGAAATTCCACCTCGGTTCCCCTCTTTTTCCCACTTTGGCAATTTTTCATCGTCTGCCCGCTCGCTCTCCCGGGCACCGCTCCGCTGTCTTTCTTTCTGCGGGCTGATTGATTTATCGGGTGTAATCAATTTCGCGCCGAAAGTTTTGCATGAATAAGTAATTTTTCGCCTTGCGTGGTCCCTCATCTTTGGCACTCGGCCCGGAATTCTTCGCGGCGCGTTATCGCCTATTCATGAGAGTGGTCACGGAATCGCGAAATTCCCATTTCTGTATCAACCTGGATTTCTCATCTGTGCTCGTCAAATCGCGATATTCCTTTTTACGGTTGACGCAGAGTTTTATTAAATGTTTTGCTAAACGGTGAAGTATATTTCAATTATATGTATAAAGAACTGAATACCGTAAGAAAATATAGACAAAATTATCCAAAATAGAATATAGGAAGTTTTTTAAATAAAGAAAACTATTTTGGATTTTACTGGCTTTTCTTATTGAGTTATCGAGTATTGTTTATGATAATTATGTGCAAAAGATGATATTTGTCTAATGGCCACAACATATGGTCGTTTCATTCACCGATTCCATTTCTAATATTGGTTTTTAGGTTATGAACTGTTGCCGTTTCAATGCATCGTTCATTGTAATTGCATCTACATTCTCATTTTCGTAAAAGACTGGACCGATTACGCCTTTCAATCAAAATCCACATTAAACAGTACCATTTTTAGATAAAGTGAATTTGCTTGAATAGTTCTTGAATTTTCATTTCCTTTACGCAAAAGCCCTCCACAAGCTACCATAATAAATTTTCAATTCTTTCGAGCGACATAGTATCAATATTGATGGTTAATTAGCAATGAACAAGTTTATCATAAACAGATCCACTTTTACCAAATTAACAAAATCAAACATCTTAAAGACACTTTTAAACAACCCTGTATGCATCATTTTTAATGTAAAATAAAGAAGTCCAAGATTCATTTTTATTTAACGATTGCCCAATCTAGGTGACAGTATACGTTTGTAATAAATTGTGCAATTTCCTTTAAATGCTCCAGAACGTTTCAATAACGATCTATAAACAAATACTTTCCGCAGATAAGAAGTGGAACGAGCAATCTCGTGGCCGGTCTTTAAACTGTCAGGATACATTCGTATCATATTTCTAAACAGTTGTATTTTATCCATAACGTTCAACATAATATCCGTTTATTGGAATTTTTACATCGGCCTGGAATTTTAATGAATTTTAAGATAGGCGAAACTTGATTTGCAGTACGTGCAATACGTACGTAGAATTGCGCCAGTCGAACCCATTCGACAACAGTATCGCAGTAATTAATTTTACTTTAGATCGCGTAAACTCCCGAGATTGGAAATTTACATATTAATTCGAATTCTTTGAACGATAAGATGCGATACAAGAGACACGTTCGTTACGCGAACGTTATTAATTATTAACAGTATGCCATTAGATCGTTTACGACTGTAGTTTACCTACCGGAAACCGTCCGAGCCAACGAGATACGTAAGGTTCAAAATAGGGGTTCACAGTTTTCTTTTAGATGAAAATTATATCTAAACGAACGGTCTAAATTGTGTCGCACAAGATGATTTGTTGATTTGCAAATTGAACTGCAATTCCCGTTGAAAAATTTATGGCGAAACGCGTAGTTGTAAATCGTTCATATCAGAAAGGCTTTTAAATTATTTCCCGCATTGAAAGTATTAATTAGACTGCTATCTTTGTCCTACTATATACGTATTAATTAGACTGGTATCTGTATCCTAGTATACAGTTATAAATAAATGGGTTCGAAAAAGGTTTCCAACAATCCAATAATTTTCCATATTTTAAAAAATTTTGCGCCTTTCTTTTGTTATACAATTTATGATACACATACCGAAATATCGAGATGTTAGGCGAAATTCCAGAGTCTTGCCCTAAAGTTCACGCGACCATCGCCAACGACCTCTTCGACTTCATTTAACAAGCCGCGCATGGAGGACGTCGTCAGTATCGATCATTCGCTCGAGCGTATTTCTCGAAAGCGTCAAAACTTTATGACTTGTAGTTCCGCGATACGGCTTCTAGATCGACAGCCTCTAAGTCGGCACAGTCGTCACTGGATCGTTTCGGTGATCGTATCGATCCCCGGTCCCCGCGGGCTGTTTGCACACATTACATCTGTAGCGATCTCGGCCGGCGCGGCGTATCGATCCCTTATCGGCCCGCGATAACGAGAAACGTTTAGCGCCGCGTGTTACCGCCAGTTTTCGAAGCGGCGCGGCTGGCTATCGTGTCGATGTCTATCTGAATGGCAGCCGGCCGCTCTTGTCTTCGCGTGCTCCAATTTGTTTTCTGGCACGCCCCGCGTTGGACCTCCCGTCGTCATTGACTACTTTAAAGTCGCATTCAGAACTCTTAAATCGCGGGCCCGCGCCGATGCCAAAGGCATCCCTCGTGCCTCGATATCTGTCCCGGTGCACAGCGATTTCAAAATGGCAGCCGGTGGTCCAACTGTTCGCCGTTCCATCGCCCCGGTGATTGCGCGCGGTTATCAGTCGAGAATTCAATTAGAACCGAGCTGCCCATGTTACCGATCGGAATTAACATGATTCTTCAATTATTCAACTACCTAGACACGCCTTCTCCAACTGTCTTTGCTACCTCCGTCTTCTTATTCAGCAGCCTGCAGACGCGATCCCTGTAAATTCCATCTGAAGAATACAAGGAACACGTTCTAAGGCTAATTGAAAACTATGAGAAAATTGGACTGCGCGCGATTGAACTGCCAGATAAGGGCGTGGTCGTCTTATTGGTGAAAATGGAAGAGAGATTTCAAGATCACAGTTTTCTAAGTATTCGTGAGTATTCTTGGACGGTGTACACAGAGGCGACGGCGAAGCAATAGGAGCATGCGATATGTATCTCTTCGTTTTAGACGAGAAACTCTGCCAAGTTTTACCTAAAGCAGACTTTCCAAATGTCTGGTGACTGGGAGGCAAATAAGGATTCGTTCCGAGCAATGTTTGATAAAGTTTTGCGACGGCATCTTCTCTATTCTTATTCCAAATGGCAAAGATAGATCGTATATTTATGAATGTCTCTAAGATGTGTCCTCTGCCAGTTGCTCTTGACGTACAGTCTTTTACCTTATCGATTGCTAACTAGATTTCGCAAGACATTATTGACTAAGATATACTTCAAATTAAGAAAAATTATCTTTCATACTTTATGTAATACGAAACGGTAGAAAATGAGATGTGATTTAAAATCAGACTCGAAAGATCCGACCAATCATCGCTGAATCGATCCGAGAGGCTGCTGTCATCGATCCAATGTTGGAGCCATCGATCCCAGACTACCTTCGAACGAGCCACGGCACGAAATCCTCTGATATTCAGGAGGTCTCAGGGGCCGGAGAAAGTGTCGGACACGAAAATAGCGGTCACTGTGCACGCACCTTAAATCGTCGCCGGCCCCTGCCAACTCCGCGGGATGCCATGCCTCGAGTCAAGCATTCCTGACACCCTGAAGTGGCTGTCGGAACCAGAAATGGAAAGGGAGAGACCGAGGAACAGAAGGAGACCGCGCTCGCTTGAACCGAGAAGCCGAGAACATATCTAGAGTTCCGAGATAATAAGAAGAACACTTTCCGCTGGTCTCGCGGGTAGACCCGCTAGAGCAGAGACTCGAGGTCACATCCGAATCCGCCGTACATAGGCCGGCCCTGTTATCTCGGATCTTTGTTACCTGGACTGCATCAGCGCGCGAGCGCGCGCGCTTTCACGACGATCCAAACAAGCGTAATAACGAGACGCAGCGTAATTGAACGACCTCTGTCTCCCTCCGCTATGAGAAACGCTAGCGTCCCTTGCCGCGTCGCGAATCCCAGCTTCACCCCGTCGCGGATCCAGAGGAGCCAAACGGGAGGGACGAGGACGAGTTCCATGGGAACGCGAAATTTCCGGATGGGCCACTTCCTGCTCGCTGTCTTGCTATAGCAGAATTTTACGTCAGCTGGAACTGTACAAGGTACGCCACAGAAATTAGGTGTAGACCTACTCGTTTATGATGTTAATCCTTTGCGTTCGAGTGGCAACTCAGCGGCGCCATTAAAATTGTTCTACCACGTCATAAAATTATTTTTATCATACTTTTATCACCGAAGCTTAGGTTCACAAAATTTATTGAAAGTGTAACTGTTGTACGAGTCACGAGACTCAACTTCATATGCATTGAATGAATTTTGTTATATAAAATAGAAATACTAGAAGCTAGGAAAATTATTTTAGATTTCCAATTGAAATGGCTTCGAGTGCAAAGGTTAACGTTGAATAATGCTTCGATCAGAAAGTGCTGTTTTATCCACAAGTGGAAAGTCTTCGAGCTTTAATTCTAATCTCACTTGGGAGGTCTACTGACACCCAAAATATAGATTTAAATCACCAGGCTTATAATATTAATGTTGTCAAAAATTTTGATCAGATAGTGCCACCTTATCTGCAACTAATTATGGTAGAATCTTGAGGCTTTTATGCGGTCACTGTCATACAAAGTGCTTCAGTGAAATTTGCCCTATGTCTCGGTTTGCAATGCTAATATTATAAATTGTACGAGTGTACTAGTAAAGACTCGTGTAAATTCACAGACACATCTCTTTCATCTTACATTGACTAAACTCGGCGCAATACTGCAACAAACGCTTAGAAATTGAAACCACCGATTCGGATCACGCAGAAAATTTATCAGCGGCTACAATCTACAGGAACTCTGACAGGGCAGAGTTTTCAGACAGATCCAAGCTTCTGTTCTGATGTTTCCAGAATAACCGCTGCCCAATTTCCGTGATATGACATGGAACAGAAGGGTTACTTTGAAAAGAAGATACGCATATTCAGGCACGATACTCTCGCGAAGAAATACGATGATTACGGGCGGATAATTACGCGTAATTTGCATATGTTTACCTAACCTTTCCACGAGTTGAACGTTCACCGATAATTGGACGGCAGAGAGAGAGCGTGGTCATCGGCTGCCGGCCGCCGGATTCCCTATAAATAGGGAAAAATTCTTGCCGGCCCGAGCCCGCCGGTGGCAAAAATAATAGCCAGACGACAGACGGAGTCTTGTTGCACGATATTTTAAGTGATATCGAGTTATTAATAACCCGCGCTAGGTGTCCCGCGCCTAAATATACATTATTGGCGTGGGCCCAAGTGATCCCTGGCTGGTTTTATCGCGAGGGAAGCCAGGGGGGGGGGGTGGCCGTCAGGGGGTAGGCGGCCGCGCGACGAGAGAGCGGTGAGAGGGGAGGGGGCGGCGGGGGGAGTGAGGAAGGGGATAATGTTTTACCCGATAATTAGAAACTGTAGATCTCGGTAGGCGGAGCGCCGGACCAGCCGATAAGTTTTAATTGGGACTGAACCGGTGTACATAATACGTCTCTTGCCGTGGCCGCGCACTCTCGACATTCCTCACGGACGGCCGCGAACCAGCCAGATATCTTAACAAATCGGTTCGAGTTCCCTTCGTTCGACTCTCTTTTTTTCGCCGTCCGTTTCTCCCTCTCCCCCAACCCCCCTCCCCTCTCCCCACACCCTTCTCTTTCCCTGTTCGAGAGAGGTTCGCTCTCGATCTCCGCTGGATCCGGAGTGATCTCCCGTTTCTACGGGATACTCATTAGTGCTGCCAGGCTGCCCCGGCCACCGAGAGACAGCCACCGAAGATCGGAGATCCTCGATCATTAAGACAATGTTTATTAGCGGGCTTTGCATAAAGATATTTATTGCCCGGCGTCTCGGCCGAGCATCAGCCGTCCTCCTGTCCACCCTGAGGACCCCGGGTACCCTGGGAACCAGTGCGAATCCCCTTGATCCCGGGTGACGATGCTGATGTCCTACCCTCCGGCGGACCATCGGTCGGCTTGTAATCGTTGCCGTGTCTAATTAGCCTGTGCCAGATTGATTGCGAGACGATGCTTTTGTTATGCAAAGCGGACGGTATTTTCTTGCCGTTCGAGGGATATGTAAAAGTCATGTGTAAACGTAATTTCTAAACAATGTTACGCGTACGTCAGCGGCAAATGTTATCGATGAGAAGTTGTACCTGAGATTAGATAAGAACCCAGTTCGCGTTTCTGGGATTGTGACTTTAATTTGGTTTTCAGCTCTGAAACAATGAAAGTGGTAAAAATAATAACGCACGAAAAATATATTAATGTAAATAAGAACTCCTTCTTTTTTTAAAAAAAGAAACAAAGTGAGAAAATGTAATATCGGTTTAAGCAGCGATTCGTTCATCTCCAAGTGTTGTGGATATTTTTATAGTAATCGTCATAATTACTTTAATGATTCGAAATCGTTCTAATATTTTATTCCAATATCCAATTCTCTTTCAAAACTCTAAAATATCATGTGAAATACATTCCCCGCACCTTGATTTAATTTTACAACTCACAATCACGCGTTCGACGATGATGCTCGAAGCATGATCGTAGCTTCCAAAGCTGTACATTATCAAATTTTTATTTGCAAGCACAACAATTGATTTTCCCACGTCATTCCCGCTAAAACGCGTTCGAAGGCATTCGATCGAGATCGAGAGATCGAGCCGGCCGTTCGCCTGGGTATACTCTTTGCGGCGAAATTCCGATCTGAAACACACCTACCATCTGATATTATACATCGGTAGCCGAACGAAGCCCACGGCCGATGGCTGTCACTGTCCGGCGGCCTGAGAAAAATCGGTCCGTGTATCGGCGATCGCCGCTACCGGGACGGGAACGGAGCCGCGAGAGGGGCGAGAGACGGTGGAGGCAAGTGTTTCATCCGGCACGGCGCACCTATGCGTCCATCATAACGGACACTTAACATCGGGGGCTCCCCCCTTCCCCCTTCCTTTGCAACCCTCTCGCGTGGCTAGAGCCTGCGTTACGCGGGCCGATCTGTCGATTTTTCTTTCTTATCCGACCGGTCGGTTGATTTACATGTGAATACCGGGCGTTAACAGACGCTCCGCCGGTCGCTAACTACTCCCCATCTCCTCTGCCTACTATCGGGACCTGTCACAGAGAGCCTCTTCGTTCGATCGTCTTTCGCTAGACCATTAACCTTCGTCTACTTGAAAGGATCCCTTCTGCCCCCCTCTCTCTCTCCTCTTTCTCTCTCTTTCTCTCTCTCCTTCCTTTCTTTCTTTCTCTCTCTCTCTCTCTCTCTTTCTCCAGCCCTTGGCGCGCAATCGCAATCGGTTCGGACGTTGATGAACATAACCGAGTTAATTGAGTCCCATTAATCGGCAACATGTCCCTCTCGAAATTAAACGTTCGCCAGCCAGAGCCCGTGGCACAAAGGAGGCCCTCACTGAATGCCGGGACGGGGAAAAGGGTGGAGGAAGTTTCCCCTTGTCCCGCGAACGGAGAATTTCTAATACCGATAAAAGCATTCTTTATGCAAATATCGTTAATAAAAGTCTGAGTGATCGAGCACCCTAGTTAGCTTTGATTTCTGCTGCTTGCGGGGCTGAACCCGCTTGACAGCACTAATGAGTCGTCGAGATCGCGGGACCCGGTAAGCCGGGTTCGAAGGGACCGGGGATCAAGAAGAAAGGGGGAACACGGGGCACGTGAAAAGAAACGGGAACTCTCCCATCCGCGGACAACGAGCGCAACTATTTTTGTTTTTTTTTTTTCGCCCGCGTTGACCCCTCGTGACCGGGATTAACGAGCTCTCGCGTTAGGTGCTTTCTCGCGGGCTCGTTTCTCCCGCTTCGATTCTTTTTCTTTATCCTAAAATTACGGTTTACCGATCGGACGGCGTTGCAAGAAAATTAGTACTGCTTTTCGATTTAAAACATTCGAGCAACATTTTTAGTTTTGTATAAGATATTTGCATGATGAAAGTCTGTGTAAAATGTGCAGTAGCAATTAAAATTATTTTTGATATTTTTTTAAAAACTTTTCAACATATTATTTACAATTACTTGGTTTTACGATAAAAAGGATACGAATTATAGTCAATTATTACAATAGTAACATCGAACCATTTTTGTATCGTTTTATACTTATACTCGTGATTATATGGTTTATATTATGCTTCTATATTATCAATCGGTAGATGCAATTTTAAACGGAAGAAAAGTTAAGAGAATGTTAGAATTCTTGTAGTATTTCCTGTTTCTAGCAATAAATACAGAAACGTTGTATCCGGCGAGAATTGCTGATAACTGGAATTTGAGTTCTTAAGCAAAATAAAATAACTTATGAAAATCGAAGTTAGCAGACGTTCATTTTCTGTGTCAATGATTGAAATATTTCAACTCATTCTTAAACTATATAAAATTTGAATAAACTATAAATTTTATTGTACTTAACGTAAATCTTATTCACGTTACATTGTAAAATATCTTTTCATTCCTTCTCTTCGAATAACTTTGCCTTAACAAAAATATTTATTAACAGCACAGAAAATTATCACTATTCAAAATTGATTTTTCGTCCAAAGAATTTTGAAACCAAATAAAATTCTCGAATAATTAAAAATCGTACTCATCTCCAACAAATTTTTCGACATCGAGAAACACGTGACTCGGGCGAATTATAATAGTAAAACGCGTTCCCCATTAGCCCTTCCGTTCTTCATTTGAATTTATTTGTCCTCCCCGGTTACGGAACCGAACGCGAACGTCCGGAACAGTGCCAATTTCATATTTTCTCTCATTAACTCGGCGCCATTATTGGTAGCCCGTGCAGAAACGAACCTTGAAAGACGAGAGGCTATAATTACAGGTGTAATACGTCGCTCGTTACCAAGGATTTATTCGCCTTTCCCGGTCCCGCAGAGGCGCGATTTTGATACCCGCTAATATTTCAAACGCCACTTTCCACGCAGGAGGCGTGTAATTAATGAACTTCTAATGTTTGTTTAAAAGCCGTGCGCGATGGTTCGCGCGTACGCGAGAGCGAAACGGAATCAATCAACGGAACTTTCACCGGCGATTTTTCCGCCGATCGATGGCGGAATCGTTTCATGCGCGTTCGCCGGATCGTTTAAAGGGTGCGCGAGGCGTGCTGTGGTAACGAGCGCGAAATTTCCGAGTCATGCGGACAATCGCGACGCCCGTTGCCCGACAATTACCAGAAGTTGCTTTTCACCGTTTCATCTATACCAACTTGCTGTACGTTTCCTCGCGCTCGCCGAGAGTCACGGTATCGTTCTAAGAGAAATTGCGGGTCTAGAAACGAAGAGAACGCCCGAGCCAAAGGTGGCAGAAGACTCTGCCATCATCATGCTCGGCTCCACCTTCCTCGTTCGCGTTCGTTTTCGTTTCTGACTTTCCTCCTTTAGCGCATGCAAATGCGCGGACGGTCTGCAAAATGGGAAGATCGATGCGAAAATTCTAGTGATTATTAATCCTTGACACTCGAGCGGTGACTCTGAAGCACCGCTAAAATTGTTCTGTCACCTTCCAAAATAATATTTATAGCAGCAAAGTTTAATTTTAGCAAAAATGTTAAAAATGAAACTGCTTATGCTTCATACGAGTTAATTTGGTATATATAAAATGCAATTCGTCGCTTAAAAGAAAAATACTGTACCTCCAGAGAAATTATTTCGGATTTACAGAAAAAGCATACAAATAATTTTGTTGTTAATTCGATAGAGAATAATTCGTATCATTATGAAGTAATTAGAAAAGTACACACATGTGTGTGTATCGTCCTCGTTAATATTAATAATTAAATAGTATCATACAGAATTTGCATACGATTTGGATCAATAAAGCAAAGAACCGATAAAAGAAGAAATAGTGACGGTGGATACGATTAACAAATAATAGTTTACGATACTCCGCAATCCATTTATTACAAACACGTCAGAAATCTCTTCAGTCATATTTTCAGCGTCAGTAAATTTTCTTATTATAATTTTTAAAATTATTATTATTACTTTATTTTTTATTATTATTATCCCTTTCTTAATATGTATAAAAGTCGACAGTCTACTAATTATAAATACCTTAACAAATACGATGTAAATCTAGTTCACGTTACATTGAAAAATTATAAAATATCTTCTCGTTGCTTCTCTAATAATATTGCCCTAACAAAAATATTTATTGACATCGCAGAAAATTATTGCTACTAAAAATTGACTTACAGACTAAAGAGTTTTAAACCAAAAATTCTCGATTAATTAAAAATCAAACTCATCTTCAACAAATACTTCAACATCGAGAAACACGTGACACGCGCGAATCATAATAGGGAAACGAAGAATGGGGATAAAAGAAGAAATAGTGACGGTGGACACGATTAACAAATAATAGTTTACGATACTCTGCAATCCATTTATTACAAACACGTCGGAAATCTCTTCAATCATATTTTCAACGTCAGTATTACACTTAATGCTTCGTTTAACCGTGCATTTCAATGTACCCGAGTTTAATCGCACGAACTATTCCTGTTTGAGGTGTAGTTGACAGAAATGCCAGCGCTTTACGAGAGGAAACGCCTCCTCGTATAGAAAGCTAACAATTAAAGTTGTCTATGATTATGGCAAGTAGATTACACGCTAATAATATTCGTGGAAAAATATTTAGAAACAGTGCACGTAATTCTTGTTGCTAATGGATGTACGGGAAAGGGAATCGAGATAATGTAACGCAATCAACGCTCGTTACAAGTAGCTTAGAATTTCAGGCAATGCGAAGCGTTGAATATTAAACAATAATGAAGCACGGTTGTTCAAGGCGATGTAAATTCTTTTTATTTGGTAGGTTATATAACAATATAAATATATAGATTTGATTTTTTGCAGGTTGATCTACCTATAGCTGATCACTTAATTATTTTCTATATCAAATTGATGATATCGAGAGAAACGATAAACATATATATATGTATATATTAATTTATTTTATTTTATAAATAAAATTTTCTATAAATAATAATATAATATTATACCCCGTATGGATTATTAGTGATATATATAAACATGGTTATATATTAAAAACAGTCTCCGAGGAGTGTCTCGAAAAATATATAAAAGTCGACAATTAAAATGGATAAATAAAATCGTAAACGATCCCGAGCACGATCACATTTCCGTCAGAATTTCGGAAGAATTTTCGGCCGCGGGAGGTCCCCCATAGAAAATCGACGCGGAAATGAAAAATATCGCCGTTACACGATGCCCGCGCCGCGGCCGACCCCGAGGTAACCCGCCGTATTCAATTATCGATCATCCGCAAAACAATCGGTTCGGAGTCAGAATAAACGCGATCCGGGGTCGAACCATGCATTTACGGGAAGGTTTGCCTTAATGTAACGCGATACACGGTAACACGCAATCGCGATGGCGGCGCGGCGCGGCGAAACGAGGTGGAAGGGCGGAAAAAAAAAGAAGGTGCATCGCCGTACGATAATTGCCGGGGCCGACGTATCGTGGGCGTAGAGGAAAACGCGGACGCGAAAAGGCCGCTTCCTGCGGAGGGCGGGGTGGCGGGGGCGGGTTGCGCGAGGCGCACCCTTGCCGGTTACGTGCATTACGGGGGAACGTGCGCAGGTTTCGTGCCGCGTCGAGATAAGTGCTGTATGATTTGGCGATGATTGATGGGGTCACGGGTCAAAGTGATCAGCGGCGCTCCGGGCGCCTCGGCTCACCTGACCGAGGCCCAGGTACGCTCGAATACCGGGGGCCTCCCGCCCGTGTAATACGGCTTCAACCCCTGCCACCTACCACCGCCGGATTCTGCCCACGCGCTATTTTTCTTCTCCGTCCTCGGTCCTCCGGGGGATTCGGGTATTACCACCGCGGGATGACTATATAATTGACTGTCTTCCTTTGATAGATTGGCTCGGTAAATATTCAATTACCGTTCCGCGAACGGTTTCCCAGCTTTCTGAAATCAAACAGTTTCATTTGGGCCTGTCTCTTCCCTGCCCGGGGCAGGCGCGTTCGTTGCTGGCCTCGGAGTTTAGGGGCTCTTAGCCTACTTCTTTTCGGTGGCTTTGGGCACCAAATTGTTTGCTAATTGCGTAGCCTGTGAATTGTTTTTGTAATGTCTTTATAATAATTGCGAACGGGCTGAAGCGACCTTAGCGGTGCCCTTAGGGTATTCAGCCTTGTTTCTTTCTGGTTCGTTAGGAAATATATTTTGAGCAGTTCCAAATGGATGAAAGTGTCCTGTGTTAATTTTTTTTTATTTTTTAAGTTACAAAACCTCCTATGGATTATCAGAGATATACAATATTATTACATTTTACTTTGGATCACATAGATTTTATTAGGTATTGTATCTAGACTTAATTTAACTAAGTTTCTTAAGAAATATAAAAATTATTAATATTGGTTAAACGTAAGGTTTGCATAAAGAGACATCTATCGTGTAGGCAAGACACAGTGTAACCAAGCTGACAAAGTTTATGCATCATTCTATCAGAGTCATGTAATAGGTACTTGCAAATACCGTGATTTAAATCTAAATAAAAATCCTTTTTTCGTGATACTTATATATTATTTTTTAAAACCGCATACAAAGGGGTTAATTTGTACACTTAGATAACAATTGTATGAAACCTGTAAAACACTTAGGCAGTCAGAACAGATGAAGAGATTTTTGCAAAGATTTGCAGTATTTTAGGTGCGCGTTTGATTCTCTTTTGCTTCAGGAGACACGAGTCCCCACCGAGGGCTATAAAATTGATAAAAAGTTTATGGAACTTGGGATGTGAGATGCTCCACTTGTGGACATTCCTGGCTTAAGGAGGTGCCTCTTTCACCATTTGGCACGGAATACATACTTCGGTGAAGAAGATTGATGATGCGTTTCACTGGGTGTCAAGTTGGATGAGTTACAGTTTAGATATCCCTGGAACCAAGTGATGTATGAAAGATCTATTTGTCGTAAGTTGTGCGGAATCGAACAGCCTATTGACTGAGAGTACTGGTTAATTTGTTTTATTAACATTGCATTAGAAAAATGGCGTGCTCGTCACATCGCATCCATTGTCTTCAAATATGGTCTTTCAATCATCTTTTAATTATCTTTTACCTACAATCTTTTGTTTAATTTTCTAGTTTTCATAATTAGGGATATTCTTATATTATTTATATATAGGAATGTATATATATTATAATTGACAACTTCACTTCCTTCATTCCAGCATAGCATAAATGCAATAAAATCTCGTGAAAGAGAAAACGAAATACTTTGCTCAGAAAAATAAAAGGTAATATTCTTTTACAATTAAATAATTTGATAAATACTGCAGAATATCCATACTCGTTCTAAATGATTCCTGTTTTACTTAATATAACTAGTCAACACAGCATACGAAAATTGTTAACGTCACCTTAAATAAGAGTATATTTCTTCACAGATAAGACCTTTTCAGTGGACTAGGAATATTTTCTTTTATTTAATTAAATTAATTACATTATCCAACAAATGCTCGAATAATGGGAATAGCGAACAGTATATTCCGATCTTCTGTTGCACACGCAATAGCCTGTACGCTCAGCAGCCAGAGTAAGATACGCGGCCCTGATGCCATCATTACGTCGACATTCGTTCTCAAAGGGTTAGACTGCGTAAAAGTAACAAACTGCTCGGCTCGGCCCGCTCAAGATTTAGAAACTCAATTAAACACTTCTTTCTATGGAACGGTATCAAAAGGGAGGACCGCGCGCGAAGTTAATCACCCTAATTGGAGCAATATCTCTCGCGGAATCGCCTGCAATAAACGATTCCGCCCGGGTCGGCCGGCGCGCGAGGCGAACGTCGAAGATTTTCGCGTAAACCCGCGGTCGTAAACAACCGGCCGCGCGAAATTACGACGGAGGGACATCGGCGCACCGGTGGGTGTGTACACACTAACTCAACGTGAATCATCCAACGCTGATCTCCTGGACCGAGAGGCCGCGCGCGCGCGCGCGCGCGTCCGTGTAGCCGGGTACCGTTTCCAAGAAACCTTCTCCTCCGTCTACGACAAATTGGCCTAAACCCGGCCGCCTCCTCTCCGCGCCGCGAGATTTCTCCGCCGCCGCCGCCCCCTTCTGCCCACGTTCTGACGTAGCACGGTGAATATAAACCGCGCCATTAGTCAAGCTTCTGACTAATTCGGGCAATTAAGATTGCCCGAGCAGGGACCAAACCGTGAACGGGAAGCCGCGCGTCCGGGTATCTAGCGTCCCCCGGGCCGCGGTCTTCTAGGCTTGCCCGCTTGCAAGCGGCCGCCAAAAACGAAAGCGAGAGAAAGAAAAAAAGGAGGAGGATCGTCGCCCCGGGAGTTTTCACCCCGTTACGAAGTTCGGGATAATTAGTCGTTATTTAAGGGAAATAATCAGGATGATGTCGGCATTAATCTTGCCGCGCGGTCGCTCGATTTATCTCTCGTAATATGTCGTTTAGAGAGACCGCGGCTCCGGAGGGGACGGGGCGAAGGGGCAGCGGCGGTTTCACGAGAAAAGATAATTACACGTTGAAAACCAAGTTTCGTGTATGAAGCATTGCGTTCCGGGCGGCTCCTTCGGGAGGCAACGGCGCGGCTTTCATCTCGGCCGAATCGTGCTCGAACTTTCCGAGCAGCCTTCTACAGCGATGCTATTGTTATGCTGATGCTTGCTGCTCCGAGTATTAAAGGGCTCTTGGGTTAGTGAAATTCTTCGTTCAATCAAAATTATTTATAAATAACTCAGGAAATTGTGCAGGAAAAATTGTGGACATATATGATTGGGTAGATAAAAAGACTGTGATAAGAATTAGAGTGCATGATCTTCTTTTCTATAGAACCGAATAAAATACTGTTAATTATATAAATTATAATTAAATAATATTAATTAAATAAAATATATTAATTATATATTAAAATACTTTAATTAAGTATAAATTAATATATACATAAAAGTATAAATATTAAGTATAAATTAATTAATAAAAATTAATTAAGTATAAATACTAATACCTAGAATAGTACTAGGAAACTTAAACAGAACTTTGTCAGTTCATGTTTTCTAGATCCTGAGAGCCGAAGACTTCAGCTTCTTAACTCCTCGCATTACGACTCATTTCCGTTGCGTTGATTAGCAGTTATTTGTCCTTAATATTGTCCTTAATAAAACCAAATAATTTTTCTTTCTTCTATTGTCTTTATTTAGTTCCGTTTTTAGACTTTGGTAACAGAAGACTTCAACTTTATTTCGATTTAAAAGAAATTAATATTAGGTTGGAAACTATGAAACGGGCGTTTTTGATTAGTCTGTGTTCAGCTGCGACGCCCGTTTCATAGTTTCCAACCTGATAATATTCATATTTAGTAGATCTTGCATAGAAACTTTATCACGAGACTGACTCGTTGTTACAGTGGAAAGGGTTAATTCAGTGATCTATAAAATTAATGCCCATTGTTACTAATTAATCAGACTAATGCTCCAATGTATTGAAAATAAGATTTTTAATATTTCGAGCTTGTATTATTGAATATTTACAAAGCAAAATGGGTGTGCATCGATTGTACTCGGGTTTCGTCTCATAGTATTATTGATCACGGAAATGATCATTTTGGCAGTGAATGTACAGCAGAGCCACGATACAGGATCGTGTGCCTGCCAAACTAGTCCTACAAAAGAAATTAGGTGTTATTAAGGACTTCATCCTCTTAGCAACAAGCCCGATTAAGAGGTATTGTGTCCATGCAACTGTAGCATAATGTCTCCACGTGGGCGACCAGAACCGAGCCCATTCCCATAGATCGGCATAGAATGATCTATGGGCAGCCACTATTTCGTATACGATGCGCACTCAGCCTTGACTAATTAAGGCATTTGCGTGCGGTCATTACGTCTTGTCTTAGCGATCGTCCAAATCATGATAATACATGGCCCTGCGTTCGTACCAAATTGCTATTGTCTGTTCCGGCCCGGTAGTCGAACTATCACGTTAACGATTTTTATCGCGACAGTATCGAAATATATCAACCCTTTGCACACGAAGCCATTTCAACCGTTATTCTAAAATAACTTTTCTGACATATATAGTTGTCATATATTTTCATTTTATATGTCAGACATTTTTGTATGACAAAATGTATTTTATGTATATAGAATTGAATCTTGTATCTCATGCAACAACAGTTATGCTTTTCATAATTTTTGAAATCTACTTTTTCGTGATGTAAAAATTATTTTGGAACGTGCTGCAACAATTTCGGCGGTGCCTCAGAATCGCCACTCGAATACAAAGGGTTAAGATATCGAAACAAATGGTTCGCCAACCTAAGTCAGTATCGCCGATGTTCTCTGCTATAAGCAGCTCCTCCTTACGGATAGTTATTTAACGGTGAATCAATTTCAAGTCGCACCGCTTGAGAAATGATATTTTCTCTCTATTACGTTCGAAACATTTACTAAACCGATCGTTTATCGATCGGCGCGCTAGTCTTTAACGTTTGAAAGGGCGACTACATACATCAGATTTCGCGGTGTTGTCTGAACAATTCTTTATTTTCTACGAAGACAGGTGATTAATCACTGTGATTGCCAATGATGAATGGCGTGGACAGTAGACAGCGAAAGACCGTGTTAAATGTCAGCGTGAATTTAAGTCGCTTGATGAAAGATTTTCCGACCACCGGTCACTTCCTTTCGCCCTATACTACCATAGGCACTACTACACGTACTATACTTCGTCGATGTTTTCGTTCACGATGCATTGTGTTACCATCGCTCTCGACGATCACCCACCGAAAAATCGTCTCTGGATTGAGGATCTTCATGAGGAATTAAGATCGTCTGACTATAAGAAAAGATTATAAGAAACATAAGTTGCACATAATATAAAAATATTCTCCAATTTTCTTCAAGTTTTCGACTTAGTAATTCTTGTTAAACATGCATAAAATCCGCAGTTCAATCATCACTTTACATAGAAAAATTAATAAATATTCCGAACTATGTCGACTCATGCCAATTTCTCATTTATTCAAAACCAAGAAAATCTAATGAATTCTCATAAAATTCACGCAGTTCGTAAAAAACATAAAATTTAAATTAACATGTCAACTCCCATCGTGAAATCTCACCGAAAGAAACAAAAGAAGATCGAAACGCAATCCGATTTTAAACACGTTCCACTTACGTGTCAAGGAGCATGATTGAAACGAGGCAGTTTGACTTTTCCGTCCACCTGTATCAGAAACGTCTATAGCGCGCTGGGTTCGTACATTGTATCAACCTGCCGCCGCGGCTCTGAAATATCGCAGCGTCAGAGACCGAGCGCCGGCCATGGGGAGGAGTAAACGTTTTTCGTTCGACGCTCATATGCGGGCTCGGGCGCGCGGAGTAACGAGGACGGCAGTAATCCGGGCTAATCAATTTGGGCCTAATTGGAGATTACGGCGACCCGGTCTCCTCGGTCCCCGGTTTCGTTTCCCTCTCTCTCCCTCTCCACCCCTCCGCCCCGCCGCCGCCGGGTTTCTTTTCCCTCTTTCGCCCCTTTATTCGGCCGTGGACGCCGGGACGGGGACTGCCGCGGCGCTAATAGATTAATTTATTACGCCAAAGCCCTCAAAGGCGCCGCCCGACGTCGCGGCCCGACGACATATTAGTATCGTGTCACAGCGATCATTAAACATACCCACGGGTGAATCGCGAACCGTCCGCCGGCCGGAATGTTAATTCCGATGCGAGCCGCGCGCGCGCGGCGTGGGCGAAATTTTGTCCGCTTTTCTCACCGTTTCTTCTGCCGCCCCCTCCCCCTAAATGCGAAACATTCCGATGGGATCGCGGATGAACATTTTTATTTGCTCAGGTGGATATGATCGCAGTTTGTGGTTGCAGCGTTTAGTGCGCCGTAAAGCACGGTTGCGATTTTCGGGTACGATGACTTTGATTTACGATCGAATTAGAACTCGAAACTATGGCCAGCACCGTTGATATATCCTCCGAGGAAACAATTAGTACGTGCTTCTCCGATGTAAGATTAATTATCCGAAATGTTTCGGAGAGAATGCTGCGTAATTAAAAATTGAATTTTTTGGGATTCTTCTAGCGCTTGTAGCAGTCTGTCTTCTACTTCGAAGCTTTGAATTTAGTGTTGTTCCCAACATTTTTGTAGGGTAGCTAATTGAAAATCTGCTCGAGCCTTTAATTATATTTGTCTCATGCGATTAATATTTGTCAAGCATGAGAAACTGTTTTTTAATTTGTCCACCCAGCGAAATTGCGGAAAGTGATTCACAGTGTGCCAAATTAGTATTTGGATTACTAACACATGATTTAATATGAAATAAAAAATAAAAAGTGTTCACTTCCTACATAACTTACAAAGAGACTATACATACAAAGAGATTTGAAACAAGTGTGAACAGTACATCAAAATCTGATCCTTATAAATGAAACATTGTGTCGCGAAGGGTCGCATAAGCACAAACAAAATAAAAATTTATTTCATTGTACTTAAATAGCTCAATAATAATGAAACGTAACGAATACTAACAACGACGTTAACAAATGTTCCACCAGAAATCGAAAACAGAAATGAACCGCTGAAAGACTACGCGGTGCATTGGTCGGCAAAAAGGTGTACGGAAAAATTGCGGCGAAGTGAAAGTTGCGCGTCATACAGCGGGTATTATAAAGTAACAGGTACATTTTCCATTCATCCATTATTTCCGTTCCGACGGCGGAAAAGTTCGCGCTGATTTCAATCCCCAATCGGACGGTTCCGATTCAACTCCACCCTCGTTAGACGTAGACTCGACGCGTCTATCTCGCGTCTCGATCTCATTAGCTAAGTAGAAATCTCAATTAATCAATAGGAACAGTTTCCGCTGGCCGGGTTCAGCGAGCCCTCGATTAAATCGCCGCGCACACGCCCCGCGAACGATAATTCCGGGACCGTTTCAATTACCTCTTTCGCGATCTGCGATGCTGGTCGCGTTTCAGCCGCACGTACAATAATCGACACCGAAAGTGGCGAGCCTGATATCGAACGCGTCAACGCTTATTAATCGCTCGTTGTTACGTCGCCGATGAGGTCATTCTTTTCACCCCCACTCTGCGTCGACAATCGCATTTTTATTCCGGTCGAAATTTTCGCCGCACCGACCAGGCAATTATAATGTTAGTCGCGGTGAATCTCGTCGGGAACTCGCGGGAACCGCATTGATTTATTACCTGCATTATACCGTTTTCTATCAACACGTTGCGAGTTTTTCACAAAATTCTGTCAAACTCCAAATACCAGACAATTTTATATTTTACCTTCTCAATGGATTTTTAATTACATTTATCGTTGTTTGTATAACAGTTTACACGAAATGTCTCCGCTACTTTTTTAGAATTGTTACACATTTTCGTTTACATTATTTATTGTACGCATTGCCATCACAATAAACAATTCTAAATACTATTACTCGGATATCTTAAATAATAATATATACGAAGAAACAGCCTTTTGCAACAATTATGAACTTCTTTTTATTGATTAAAATTAAACAGTTTGAATCTAACAAACAAGAAATTTAACGTATCGATTTTCATGATTTTTCTATGGTATACGAATAAGTTTCAATCTCGAGCATCCAACACGTGAACACGTAACTTTTCCAATTATTTCCTCGTTCATAGAAAGAGATGTTCGAAGTCCCGTACACGTCGCCTTGAATTTCAAACCACGACTTATAATGTACCGCAAAAACCTCGTGGAAAACGCGACGCTAATTAAGAGGGAATTGCCGTGAGGTGCATTAGGTCGAGGAGAAGCCCGTAACAAAGTCCACAGTCTCCCCTGATGCAATCGTGGCAAAAGTGCTGGTAGTGACGACCACGAGCGACGATTAAATCGAGAAAATGCCAGTCAATCGAAACCATTGACAAAATAACCATCCTCATATTTATTATAACCATATTTATTGAAACCATATTTATTGTAACCATATTTATTGTAACCATATTTATTGTAAGCATATTTATTATAACCATATTAACCTTGTTCACAAAAAGTACCCAAAAGCTCCATCGACTAGGATTAGGTGACTGTAATCGTAATGGAGGTTGGCAATATTCGTGTACCTTGATTGTAATGGCAGTAGTTGACGAATAAATGAGATTACAGTATAACCACCAGTATATATTTAACCGCTTGCGGATGACGACTTTTTCGACCAAGTGAGCAGGACGTGGTAATTATCTCAAATGTATAGAGTGTCCTGTATACAAATTATTTTAATATATATATTTATATAATATACAATTATATAATTTATATACAAATTATCTTAACATAAATACCGACTGTCGCCTCTTACTCATCATTCATCCTGCTAAGCGATACGCCATGGTGGCCGAGAGATACGTAGTAACCATAATTATAGAACGTAATACTAAGTGTCATTTTCAGAAACCTTATCTAACGGTGTTTGAGATATCTCTGTCCATTTTCACGAATTTGCCAAAAAGATTCTTAATTGTCCTTTTTATCTAGTCATTCTCAAAATCTAAAGGGAATGAATTATTAGCACATAAACAATGCGATAAAATAGAAAATAATACAGAAATTAATATAACATTTCATTTCTACAGAATATGATTTCACGCAAAATCCCGTAGTCTACTGCTACCAATGACAAGAGAAAGTCCGAATTTTTTAAAGCAATAGCAACTGGTCTTCGCAGAACCAGGACCAGCTTATTATCCACGAAAAATGATCGCTCTAACGAACGTAGAACCTCGGCGTTTCGAAACGCGTCCCGAAGACGATATTTCCGTGCCGGGGCCCGGCGATCACGCTGAAAACAATTTCGAGTCATCTCCTCGATCACGGCAACGGGAACGGTACCTTCTTTCACCCGGTAGCTGTTCGCCGGCGTAGAAGAAGTGGGAGGTGGCTGTGGAAGCAACAAAGAATGAAACGCTCGAGTCACTCGTCCGTCTGGAAGTCTAGGAATCAATCAATGACCGTCTTTCCGAGGAATCCGGTCGGCTCGTAGGCGGATATCTGTCTTTCTCCTTTTCTGCTCGTCTCCGTCCTGTTCGCACCCGTTCGCTCCACCGGTCCACCCGTCCTCGTCCAGCGTCTTCCTCGATGCGATACCAACGACTCGTTTCCACGGAATCTACCCCCTCGACTCTCTTTTTGCGCGAAGAATACCCGGCCATACCGGAGAATCTGGTAACCGGCGACTAATCACTTCATTCTATACGTCATCGACGGTAATAGGGGCTCATGACGGTAATGAGGGTGCCCGGATCGTGCGCCGACTAGCCGCTCCTCTCAACGGTGTCCTTGATTTTTTCCAAGCGAGACGCTCCCGCGTCGTTAAAAGGAATTTGTTCATCGAAATGGCACTTGTTGCGCGATTCTTCTTACGACAGGTTGAACTTTCGGCGAAAAATCGGAGCAGTTGAAATCGTAAACGTTTACTATTGCCACGAAGAATTAATTCGTTTACTAGCTCAGAGAGGGGACTGAAAAGTAAGAAACAGTGTATTTTAGGGTATTCATAGTTCTTATAAAGTATTATGTTCGTGCAAAAATAATGGAACATCTAAATTGGAATTTAATTTTATTGAAGGAGATAAGATTCAATCAGATAGATTGAACGATAAATCATCTCTAAACTGATGTGTTATAATTATTAATATTAATATAAGAAACGTGTAACAATTGGTTAAACAGAATATTTCATTTATATACTACATTCTTAATAATATGAATGTTATTATTTTAAATGGAGTATTCATTAAAACTTTATCTAAGAAAACTACCCTAAGACATTTAAAGAATTATTTATATGATTTTTCTACTTATGAAATAATTATTTGAATACAGAAGATTTAATAAACGTCGATCTCAAATGAAAGTTAAATTGTGATCTCTTTTTAAATGGAACAATGTAGCACTGGATAATTACACTCCACATTTTTCGAAGACTGTTTCATAAGGAAGTTTAAGAACTATGAACAAGATTCATCCGGCTTCGAAATAATTATTGTGCTTATCATTAACATTTTACATATCGAGGATTCGAACTGTTACTTAATTTTTAAACCCTTTGCACTCGAGTGGTGACTGCGAGGCACCATAAAATTGTTCTATCACGTTGCAAAATAATCTTTATACTAATAAAGTTTGCATTTTTGAAATTGTTGAGGTTATGTTCTATCGATACGAATGACGAGAATCAATCACATATGCATAAAATATACATTGTTATATAAAATGGAAATACTATAAAGCCAGAAAAATTACTTCAGATTTCCAGTTAAAATGGCTTCGAGCGCAAAGGGTTAATAGCTCGATGTACCAACCACTGGCCGACAAGACTAGAGTGCCCCCCGCGAAGTACTTGTACTCCGGCAAAGTGGAAAAAGGTGAAACGAGTACGGAAGATTGAAAAAGATCGCCCCTGCGTTCTCGCAAACCGCGCCTTTTGTAACCGCGTCATTCGTTCTCCTCGCGCTCGACTTCCCGCGCCTTTCATCGGAGCTATAAAGCGCGACGGAGTTCCAGTTCCTGCAAAGATAAGGGAGGAGATGTTTACAGCGAGTAACAAGCGCGCTCAACGAGCACCGCCGATAGCCCGCTTAATCTACGGCCTGGCCTTGCCTTCTGATAAAGTTTTTCCGAACGATCCCGCGGCGGCAAGTGGTTTCCCGGAGAATGGCCGAGGCGTACGTTTCTGCAATTACAAATTGTGACTAGCAATTATGTCGCGTTGCAGCGAACGGACCGCTGGCGGTACAAAATACGGCAGATAGGTGATCAAGAAACAGTTGATGAAGTAGACGCTGTCGGAAAGCTATCGTGGCCGGTCGTGCAAGAAGACCATTCATCACAATCCTGATTTATTAACAGGAGTCCCGCGTCGGTCACATATGGATAATATTAATTTTTGCTTTAGGTTTCGATGCTCATTTCTATTGCAATGCTTTCGAACAAACGGAATTTCAATAAAATTGTTTAGAACGCAATAGAATGAAAATATCATTTTAATTTTTGGGGATTGGTATTGGTACAGTTAAATTGTAATTAGCAGGATTAAATGATCTTAAGTGGATTTCTTGGATTAAGGGATTTTATAAGTAATTATATACTAATTTATTTTATTTGAAATAAGAAATTTTCGATCATTGTTAACATTGATCGTCGCGTATGCCTTTTTATGTGCTCCTGGTGGAGAGAACTTTGATAAAATATTTCACGTCGCGGGTACATTTATGTTTAAAATCATTGTTAATAGATCCACTGGTTATCGAGGTTTTATGAAAAATCCGTGGGTGGGTGTTTACCAATTAGTCATACTATTAAAGAACAATTCAATTATAGTGGCTGCGAATGATTTATGTAGAAGTGCATGCAGCCATTATTCCTGCACATTGCGTGGTCTCACACTCACGCTTCTAACAAACAGTCATAAACATGTCACTTCGTTCACAACCATTCATGTTACTATGTTATTTCCTCTTGCACGTAGGAGCCTTATTTTTATTTGATAATCAGCCAAAGATTTAAGCCTTGTTCTCTGATCCAAATGTTCTCCATATCATTTTCCTCTTCTTTAGCGTGGCAGTCGCTTTGTAATATACAAACAATGGTACGTCCATAACAAATGGAAACAAATTAAGAACATATGGATATAAAAAGCCAAAATTTGTCACACTGATTACCATAGCGGGTAGAATTTTGTTAAGTATATAGGTTATGAGAATTTTTAGGTTAGCCGTATTATTGTAGTCAAAGATGCCGGAAATAAAAAAAGAAATTAATGAATATACTAAAAAGTTGTCAATTAAAAGAATATCTATGTATAAAGTTTCTGTTTCATACAGGGATCCTAAATTAACATTATTGTTTAAGTTATCATGACTTTATATTATTGTGAACTTTAAGTACTGCCACGTTTAAACATATTGTTACTCACTATAGTTTTAAGTTTTATTGGTAAATAAACTACTTTGTATGTCACAAATTATTAGAGTGTTTTTATGACTGTTCTAATAGAAGGGTTAATCTCTGTCGCATACCGGCCAACCACTGTGCAATATCTAGTCAATAACTATAATTTGAGGTATCCACTAATAATTAATGATATTCACATTTCTTTTTGTGTTTTATACAAATTCTGAAATTTTGTGCTATTTCTTAAATCTTTTTATGGCGACAACAGTAATTTTTATTATTCGATTGTGACTCTGGGGCACCACTGAAATTATTCTATTACGTTCGAAAATAATTTTTATAACAATAAAGTTTAGATTTAAAAAATCATTAAGTAGTAAAACTGTCGCTACGAGACGCAATAATCAATTTCGTATCCATAAAAGTGCACTTTATCGCATACTATAGAAATACTATAGATCAGCAAAATTATGTCACATTTACAATTAAAACGGCTTCGAGTGCAAAGGGTTAAGTTATCACCTTTGTATTAAATTAAATAAATGAATACATATTTTTATGTACATGCATCTAAACAAAGCGTTTAAAAAAAGTCGCAACAAAATCTGAGCAGGCGTCCCTTTCTACTCGACCGCTCTTGTCTAAAATAACCCGTGCGCGCGCGCGCAAGGACAATTCAACCCCCGCGGCGAACGCCTAGGAAAAGTGGACTTTCTCACGGTCTAGAATCGGCGGAGAGGTCCGTGCGCCTCGTCGCGCGAGGGATGCGTTGAAGAATGAAGGAATCCTCTCGTGTCCCGTCGCGGCATCTCCATGCAAATGGGCCGCGCATAAGAAGGGCGAAACTACTTATTTTGGGATCTCCGGGAATGTGACGCACCCCATGGTTCCACGGGTGACGGGTGTCGTTATTTCGGACGATGGGTCCCGCGCCGGGGACTCCAGCTGGAGCAACCATAACATCGCCCTCGTTATTCGGTGCTAATGACGCCGCGCGAGCTGGATTTATGGTGTTGAGAGTTAAGGGTCCCGCAGATTTCGCGCGGGCCTCGGACGCGCGGAACGTGTGGGCGAGCTCCACTCGTAAATCGAGCTTTCGGGGAAGCTCGTTCGCCTAAGTGACTTTACGACGCGATTCCGGAAAAATGTGTCGCGATCTTTTCAACCCCCTCGCCCTCTCCTCTCCCCCTGTTCCGTAAACCCGCGCCGTCGTGGCACCGCGGGACTCAACCGCTTTGTCACAATTTTTATCGCCGCCGAGAACAGTGTTATGCGTAATTATCCTGGAACAATGGTTTATTGCAAAAATCCGGATTTTAAATAATGAACCTTCTGAAATACCTTTCTCAGCGAGTTCGCGCGCTCGTTGTACAAATTGCGGTAACTGTGTCCTAACGCTATGAAAGTTAGTTTAGCGCATACTTTTCGAATTAATCAACATCAGAATTTAAGTGACCCATAAATTCAGCCGCGCGTGAAATAAGCGTTGTTATGCTTCCCTTTTAAAAACAAAATGCTTCATACGCGGCGACCAACTTTCATTTGAGGGTGTCGGTTTCAATCTTTTGCCTTTTGTACCTTCTATTTATTTCTCTGTTTCTTTTATTTCTAAAATGACGCGTTTCTCTTTCAAGCGAGGTCCCCTCGGAACGCTATAGAAAAATGTTGAAAAGAAATCTGTATTTAGGTTATCGTTGCGTCCGCGCGCGCTGTTGTGATACGCAGGAGAATGAAAACAGGGGAAAGTGGTACACACGGCGGAGAACATTGTGCAACAATATGACGTGACGGGCGGGTGAAAGTTAGTTTTGCAACATCCATTCCCAGGGTGTTTGTCTTGCAGCTGCAACCCTTCCCTCTCGTTTATGATTTAAGCCCGCAGCACGTGCACCCGCTTCTTCTTCCTGCCTTTCCCTGTCCCTCTTCCCCCTCCTCGGGAGCGATCACGACGAAGGATAACACGGTGAGAATTTATAGATGCCCGGGTCTTGAACGAAACCCCAACACGCGCCGTGGACATCGGCGGAGCTTTACCCGTCTCTCGTTGACGATTATCTTCGATCATTCCTCGTACGCAAAACACGATCCCACAATTAGATCGTCATCGATTGCTCGACTTTATGCGTACAAGATAATTAGAAAAAGTTTTCTTCCCTAATGATAGGGGACCTCGATTTAAAATTAAGACGGAGACTCGGTTGCCTGAACGTATAATTTTTTACAGAGATATTTAGTAATTACTATTAGGTTGGTGCATATGAAATGTCGAATGTTTACGAAAATATATAAAACTGTATATCTTTTTTCAAAAGCTGTTGATTTAATCAAAATATGCCCCGCTTGCTTTACTACACCCTTTTCAACAAGATATCAATACAGAAATGCCTGTCTTAAACAAATTCTGATCTTTCGAATTAATAAACTCTGATGTGGAATATTTCAGAGTGTCTTCATTTATACGCGCAGTATTTTGGGCGGATATATCCGCCAGCCGTCCGCTAAGGGATATACTATTTAGTCCATAAAAGCTCGGGCAGATTTCGAGCAGTTTTAGGACACTGTTGCCATTATACGTTGTTCGGCTGAAGAATGTGACAGCGACCTATCATAAATAATGTCGGGATTAAGAGAAATAGAACGAACCCTAGCATGAAAAACGTAAACACTTGAGTTTTTCTTCTCTGACGTCAGCGATCAGACGTTGCCAGTAGGTTCGCCCTCGGCGCGTGGCTGTTCCATTACCCACCGCGCGAAGCATGTTGAGCAGCTCTGCGCTTGCATTTTACCGCATTTTCGTAACTTCCCCTCTACCTCTCGGGCGTTACAGACCCTTAGCGGACGGCTGGCGGATATATCCGCCCAAGCGTGTTTACGGTTGCGGACGGCTGGCGGATATATCCGCCCAAAATACTGCGCGCTGCAATACCCGTCGTCCACAGCGACGCTCGCCCGTCGAGCGCTATAAATCGAAATAAATCTTCTGGCTTATAGTATTTCTATCTTATGCGATAAAGTGCATTTTATTAGGTTGGTGCATATGAATACTATATACTATTTATCCTGTATGAATATTATATACTATTTAGCCCGTAAAAACTGTTCTAAATATTTAAAATAGCGAAAGTCGCTTGGCGAAAGATCTATATTTTATAAAATTTTATATTTTAAGTATGTAAATGGAGACGGTCTGAAACAGTATGTAAATGGAGACGGTCTGAAAAATTCCATACTACAGTTTATTGATCCGAAAAATCAGAATTTCTTGAAGACAGACATTTATGAATTGAACTCGCGTTGGGAAAACTGTATTGAAACAAATGGGGCACATTTTGATTAAATTAATAGTTTTTGAAGAAAGATATGCAGTTTTATATACTCGCTTAAAAATCCGACATTTCACATGCACCATTCTAATATATAAAGATGTGAATTACGATATAAAATAAATACCTGTGAGCTAGTTCTCATTTTCGTAAATTACTTTGTGAAGGGTCCTGATAGAAATATTTCACATGATAAGAGGAAAGGAAATAATTCTTTTTCATTTTTCGAGTTTGACTTCTTTAATAGACAGGGTGTACTAAAATTATTGAAACTCAGGGAAATGACCTCAGGAACCCCTCATTTCCCGATGTATAATATAATAATTAGTATATAATTTAGTAAATTTAGTATATAATAATTTTGGTACACCCTCTATAAGAATATTATAAAAGCAGTCTATCATTTCAATTAATCCATTTTTAATGGACGTCATAGTACATACATACGTTTGATATTAATGGATTGCAAAGTTCTTTTTTTTACTCTACTGTTAATGAACAATTCGCTAATCGATGTCATTTAGAAGGTAAAATAGAGATTTAAATTAGAACATAAAATGATTGATTTATAAAGAAAACTGTGAGAGTTGTCATACAACATGAAAAATGAAATTTCGCTGAAAGTCAAGAATGATCATCAGTCGAACGAGATCATCAGGAAAATCTTCGCAGCAAAATAAACTTTCCTGTACATTAACTTTGAGAAGTTGCCCCCCTTAACGCAAGGAAACGCAATCCCATCTTTCTCTATCACCTCCATAAATCTCGACGAATGTATAAATTACTCTAAATTTTGCAACTACGTTTTCCCCGGTGCACGACGTTCCCAATTGAATCGAAGCAGGCGATAGTCTGGCGCCGCGAAACGACTTCCTCTCCCATCTTAATCGTCTTTTAATTACGCGACACACGTTGTGGCAGCCACGTAATCGCCGAAGGCGCCGATACCGCGGCTATTTAGTCAGCGACGAAGTTTTTCGCAGGTGGAGGAGGGGGAGCAGACGACGCATGGGAACGATAAAGTTATGAAACCGGAGAGAGACTGTTTACGCAGGCGTAATTAGAAGAAGAACGAATCCCGCCGCTAATTTATCTCCCTGTCACGGCCGAGATAAATCACTTTTAATGCACCCGCGGCTCCGTCGCGCGTAATCATCGATATTCCGCGTGAAAATATTTTCAACCGGGCACCGATGCCACCGTCGCCCGTTCCGTCTTTCTCCTTTCTGCCGGAGTCCGCGCACGCGATATTCCCGGTAACGCGAATTCAAAAAATCGCCGCTATCAATACGACGGACAGCTGAACGAATGCTACTGTCTCATTCGGACTACTGGTCATCCATCAGTTCTTTCCATTCAATTACTTGTGCACACGGTCTCTCGGCGGACTGTTAGCCAGCCGGCTAGGCAAATAAAGAGAGGATTGGGAAAAAAGGATTCTGCAAGTTAACCGAGAGAAAGGTGCAAAAGTGGCAGCCTTTCTCGGCGTTATAATAATTATACGAAGAGAAAAGTATAGCAATGATGTAATGAAGACTATTACTGAATTGCTTAGATCAGGAAAAGATTAGGGGAATTTGATGGTCTTGAAGTGTCTTTGATCTGATGGCTGGCGTGGCTAATGGCTTCCAAAGGTACAAAAGGTACTAAAATGTAAATTTATTAGAGATAATAATAGCAGCAACGTTTTCTGTTAATGATAATCTTTAAAATTGTCATTCTGAAAGTATGAGATAAATGATCGATCTGTACGGGAGCTGTCGCAAACAATTGGGACACAGATTAGAGTACTTCAGTCTCTTTGCTATACTTTGACTAGTTTGACTCGTCGTGAAAATTTTTAACAGTAACTTGTTAAGTGCGATTATTATATACTTATAAATTGAAATAAGATTATGTCAACGTTCATAATTGTCATAAAACGTTCTAATTCTTATAACTGAGAAGATAATGATAATAATCTAGGAAGACTGATTATGGACCACTTGCCATATTAGTTTCTTCACTCGCATAATGATTTTTATTAAAAAGACTTTTTTTTACTTTATACCTACATCGTTATTAATGTATAAATATTAGTAGCACGAGATTTCATTTCGGTTCAGAACGGAATAATTGAATATTAGCAGCAGATAAATAAAATTTTCGTTTCGGTTGAAGAAGGAATAAGCGAGTGAATTAAATTTTATTCAATCGGTCGAAAAAGTGCTTAGATGTTAATAATATTGATCAAAATTTTATTCGAGTTGAAATGAAACGATTAAATATTAGTTATAAAACATAGTAAAATTAAATAATTAAATCTTGATAACAGGCTGTTAGAACTTAATATCAGTTGAAACGAAATGTTCGAATATTATCAAGAAGCGAATAAAATATTACCGCTGTTAAAAAGGAATAATAAAATATGAATAGCAGCCGGTAAAAAAGGAACGATTAATATTTATATCGGCCGGACGCTGAGATATCCTACCAGTCCGGCACGATATTACAAAGAAAAACGTAAAACCCGTCCAAGGCACAGTTTTCGCCGTAAATACCATGGGACGTGATTTCTCTCGCGTCGGGAGACACGTTTTTCGCCGTGGAATCAATTCCACGTATCCCCGGCGTGCAATCATTCTGGAATTTTGAGGCGGTCGTGAAAATTGCGCGCGCGGCCGTCGAGGACTCGGGCCGTGGAACAGCACCTAATCTTTTTGCGGCGTTATTACGGTAATCGGGGTTGTGTTCCGCGGCCATTATCGATGCTCCATATTTTTCGCCCTCCCCCGCCTCGCGCTCGCCTCGCGCACGGCGGATCCGTGTTGCGCACACTGGCACCGAAATCGTCCCGCAATTACTCGCTCATAAACGAGCGACGCTAAAGGAAGTTATGCGCCCGGCCAATAAAAGCAGCGTCAATGACACACGCACGGCCGCCAGCAAAAAGCGTTAATGGCCGGCGTACTATGCCGGGGCCACGAGCACAATGTGTCCCGGGTGTATACAGGCTCGGCCATTTCTGGGGGACCGTAACAAAAATAGTATTTATAGGGCGGCAGGGCGGGTGCATCGCCGGACGGAATCTCCTCGTTAACTTGCTATCATGAATCTCCGCGAGACTGTCGCAGCGATTTCGTACGAATCAAATTGACCGCAAGGAATTGAAACCAGTCATCGACAAAAAGATGACGGATAGGAACCGCGCGCTGAAATTCCGTTTTTATTTAATCCGATGTAACAGGAAATACAAGGTGCTTTTACATTGTAATTGGCATCGTTTCGCTCGTCGGATAAGCGAGGCTTTTTACTTAGTTTTCATTGTTCCATAGATTTTAGCCGACGTTAACTCCTTAACTGATTATAGTGCATCTCTATACGAAATAAACATTTTCTGTGTCAATTGAAAGAAACGAATATTAAATATTTCAAATAGGTTGAAAGCGGTGGAATAAAATTATTGCAGTAAAATTTTTATCCAGATATCTGTTGCAATCTCTTTAAAATATGCGTATACTATTATAGTTATAATGTATACGTTTGATTTTCTGCATATATTGTCTAAATACAACAGTTTTATAAAATAAAGTATGTGAGACCATACTTCTTAACTTAGCTGTTTTCATCGCGAAGTAATGGCAACATTTTGTCAACGTACTCGTCAAGAACTGGTTCGTTAACAAATTTTTACTCTCTACTCACTACTCAACTCTCTACTCAAGTATAGGATCGCAGATGTCACGACACAAGGAAGTATCGACAGGGCTCCAATACTAATTCGATTACAAAATCTCTCCCTTTATCCGTTAATCTGCTCCATCATGATCCTCCAAGTATTACGATTGCGGCCGTGATGAGATTCCTGAAGACGCAGAGGTTCGCCGAGCCATCGCTCTCGGAATGGACAAACGCCGGCCGCGTGGGATCATCGAATGATCCAGCAACGTACCACGGTGCACCCTATACAGGCTTCTGCAGAGACGGTTAAACCTTATCCAAAGTCGACGAAGAAGACTACAATAACCGAGAGGACGTTGGCCGCGTCCTGCCCATAAAAGCTTCCCGGCCGTACTACGCGGATAATACCCGCATTAATAATTTATAACTCGGCCGTTAACAGTTCCGTTGATTTTTTCTGGTCGTTTTGGTTCGGTTGCTCGTGTTGTCTCTACCGCGGCCGAAGGAACGTGGCTCCCCGGTGCCTTTTTGCTTTCGCGCGACAAAAGGCCCCGGGCGCCGAGTGCCACGACGATCCGCGTCGTCCGATCGTTCCGTTTCGTCGTGGCGTCCAGGAACGTCCTTTCGACGTCCGTACGATGTCCTTTCGGCCGATTCGGCTCCGCGGCCATTAAAATCGAGCTCGCCAGGCTCGTCCGCCGCGTTCTGCAAATTAATTGAAGTTGCCCGCGCGAAATACTCCCGATGGCCTCCGCTCGATGATTTACGGCGACGCGCGCGCTACGCCGGCGATTAGCGTCGCTGCGCCTGTAAAATTTTATGGAAACACGAGCCGGAGCGGCGAAACGAACAGAACCCCGAGATGCCGGAGGCTCCGGGGCCCCCCCTCTCTGTTATTTTCGCCCGTGGTCGCGGCACGATGTCCACCGAAAGAATCTATCGGCGGAACGTAACGTCGGCTGGCAAATAATTTGTCGCCGATAAGACGCGTCGCTCGTTTGTGTTTATCCTCTTTTAGAATCGTCGATTTTCTAAGGACGCTCTACGCGGGGTGGAATTGAAGGTGTGGTTTTGGTAGAGGAATTTTATTTCTGAGTTGATTGAAATTTGTTCTGTTAGCGCAATTTGGTGAGGAAGCTTTCGACGGATTTATTCTATTATGCTCGGAAAAATTATTATTTTATGTACGGCGTTGTGGCTTTGGTTTTGCGACCATAATGCATGTATATTTAATAATATGTGTACAATACGTACGTTCAATTATAGTAGTATAATAACAGAGTTGAGGAAGGTATGAAACCTTCGTTAAATTAAAGAAAATAGAATACGTTAATTGCAAGAATAACGCTTTTTTAATAATTCTAATAAGTTGAAAATAATGTAATAATATCCTGAAATCTTTTGAATATATTCGCAGTTTTATGTTTGATCTATTAATTTTTGTCATGAATGCGAAAAATCCGTAATCTAGTAAAGACTAACACTGCCAGTTTTATGAACTTATCACGAAAGAGTTTCAATGATGTTTATAACACAGACCAAATTAAACACTTATTTAGTAGAGAATGGAATCTTTAATTACATACACTAGAAACATTTAATTTATTAATCTAATCAATAATCAAGGCTAAATAGAAGAAGATGAAAAGTGTCAAAAGTCCTTTGATTTCCTTGCTGATGCTTTGTACCTTTCTGATGATTCAAGACCAAACGAATTAACAGAAAGAGATAGAAAATATTAGTAACTGTATACGAATAAGAACATTACCTGTTTTCTTTTTCGTTCATGCGAAACTAAGCAGTATTTCCCAGCACGATCGGACGACCCAATAACCGGGGAGCCAACGCGAGCAACGCGCGGTTGCAAAAATTGAGGAGCAACGCACCTAAACGCATACGCGCCGGATCAACCGGGGCGCATTTCTCCGAACATTCTTCTTCTTTATTGGCCGCGGCATCAATACGACGGCTTCTTGTTGCCAAAAATCTCGCCGTCGTATCCCGTACGGGCGCGATTTAATCGAGCCGGCTCCGCCCAGCTCTGGTACGACGATCGTTAAGCGTCGAAACGGTTCTTCCCCCGTATATTCTTGCTGTTGTAACGAGCCGAAAAACCGTCCGAGGGTTTCTGGAGCACTGGAACTGCTCCAGGGCGCTGGTTCTTGCGATTACGTATCGCAAATCAGTCATTCGTCCGCGGCGTCTCTCGCCCTCCCCTCCCCGCCGCCGCGCCGCCCGATCGCGGACCCCGCGAAGATATCGCGCGCATCGTGGAACCGAAACCGACCGATTATCGTTACGAATAACCGTCCGGCTGGTTTATTTTGCCAGATAAATCAGAAAACCGGCGCACCGGTGGCGGCGTAATAAATTTATTTCGCGTTCGACTTCCCCGATGATCAACCGATTTCCTTTTATTTTTTTTCTTCTTTTTTTTCTTCGTCCTTTTTTTTTCTCCTCCTCTTCTTTGCTCGCGGAGTCCCTTAAGTGCGTTCGGGGAAACGATCGATGGAACGATGGAGATTTCTCCGACACGGTTCCGCGGCTGCGTTACGTTTTTATCAGAGGGGCCCCGGATAACGGTGGGGGGAGCCATTTGCATCTATAATTACCGGATTTGATTTTGGAAATGAGGCTCGATGCTCTTCGACGATCGGTCAGCCGAGATACTCGCGGCGGCGCGGTTCGCTCCGATTGTTAAAAAAATTCTCAGATAGTGCGAAATGGATTCTGCTTACTTTACGAGGGCAACTCGCCGGGCTTTAACGGTTCGAATACCGGAAGGCCTATCAACCTTAAAAAGACTGCCAAGGGACCACACCGAAGAGAGACACATCTGGGGAGGTTTTCGGACTGTTTCGGTAGCGAATAGTCGTAACCGAAATATTTAACAGGTTTTTGTCAAGGTAATGCGTATCGATCATTGTTTATTGTATTAGGAGTATTTCGATTGAATCTCGTTATTTTAGTAATATTTTTATTTAACATGTTTAATTTCTCCGATATTGATACAGCTGAAACAGTAGCGTAAATTATAAATGAACCAGGTTGTCAGGTTTGTAATGTAGCATTTAGTAACTTTATGGATATATCGATGTCCATGAATTCTTTTGTGGCGTTCTATGGAGTCTGATTTTATGGCGAGGAAATGGAGGAGGAGCAGTGTTTCGTTCCCCGCCGGCTAGTAGACTCGTCAGTAAGGCTTTCTAACTGGACCTGCTTTAGATAAGGGTAAAAGAACGATTTCGACGATATAACGCATTTTGCAGTTATGAAATGTTCTTTTATACAAATAAGACGAATGGTAAAAGTAGCTTGGATCCAAACAAAGTAAATAAAGAAATGCAAAACGATTAGGAAAAATGGTATCAATTTTCGCGTATGCACACGTTCCATTGTAATTTATGTATTAACGAAGGTTTCAATATTACTTCTATCGTAAATAACGTATTCTCGATTTTATTACACAAGGTTATCCAAAAGTATCTCTAAACTATTAAACGAGAATATCTATCAAACGCCATCTTTGTTTCTAATCACCTTCTTTTCCGTCTAAAATACAATAATAGACAATTTTAACCCTTTGCACTCGAATGGTGACTCGGAGGCACTACTAAAATTATTCTATTACGTTCGAAAATAATTTTTATAACAATAAAGTTTAGATTTAGAAAATTGTTGAGTAGTGAGACTGTCGCAACGAGTTGCAAAAATTAATTTCGAACGCATAAAAGTACACGCTATATTGCATAGAATAGAAATACTATGGGCCAGGAAAATTGCTTCACATTTACAGTTGAAATGGCTTCGAGTGCAAAGGGTTAATAAACGAGTCGCATACTAAATTCTCCACAGTGTCGTCTCTGTTTCATTCAATTTTCCACACATAAAATCCTCAGTCTAATAATTAGCGTCGCTCCGACGACACTTCGCCGACGATGAATCGAAGCGATCCCGTCGCCGTGATTTCGAAAAGATCCTCACGGAATAATGATTCAGTGTGAACGGCGCCTCAGGTGGCAGGCAAAGCGCTGGCACGTCAACAAAGGCATATCTCGCATTCGCTGAGCGTAAGGGATATTAACTCCAAGAATAGTATGCGTGGGTCGGTCTCCCACGTACGCGTCATACGCGCGTCATACTCGGCGAGAGGCTGGGCGAGCTGGGCTGCCGGGACAGGTAAGAGGCCTGTCCGTCTTCTGGCTTCGAATTCCGCGCGCGGTAGCCACCGCGATACCGCTTTGCTCGTTTCGCGGATTTCGACATGCGAACCGCGCGCGATTCGCCCGACTACTGGTAACCAGAATCCGGATTTTCACGGGAGGCTTTCTCCTTCCGTAACTTCCTCGTCGCGCTGAAACGTTATTGTCGCATAAACCGGGGAATATGTTGTAAACGGTTCCCTCGGAACGCCGGGATCGAGGGGTCGCGTAACGTTCGTCGACCGTTTGGAATCCTTCACTGCGCACAGTAACTTCAAATGCGAGTCCAAGCAAAATCATTTCGCGTTGTTACATCTTTTGTATATTTATTGCAATGAGATCACGGATTTTTATAGAAAATTTCTCGGGTTTTATATTACAATGTTAGCATCTTCCAGCCAGAGATAATAGATAAATATATAAATAAATGAATAAATAGAATATAAAAATACCAATTTGCTTCTTGGCTGATAATAAATAATAATAAAGTATCGACTAGGATTTGATAAATTTCTGTAAGTATAACAAAAAGTGAGCATAGAAGGAGGCTGATGTAAATCGAAAGTATATTAGTATAGGTATCAGAATTTATCATTTATTACAATCGTATCTACGTCTAAATACAACTTTTGGAAATATTTGTATTCCGCACGAACGAATGCCAAAGGTCTAACTAATTATAAAAATTAAAATTATAAATTGTAAATTATAATTTCACAAGTTACAGTCATCGGAAGGCAATTATTAGGTTGGAAACTATGAAACGGGCGTTTTTGTTTAGTCTCTGTTCAGCTGCGACGCCCGTTTCATAGTTTCCAACCAAATATTTCTATAAGAAGATTTCGTAACTAGCTGCTAAAAGAAAATAAATATAATAACTGGAATGGTTTGCATACAGATTATAAATACAAAATTGACTAGTAAATGCGGTAATAAATAAATATAAAATCATATAGGGAAAAGTAAATAAAAGTAAATAAATAGATTTAACAAATGTAAATAATAAAAATTAGGCTGCGTAGTAAATAAAAGTAACTAAATAGATTTGACAAATGTAAATAATAAAAATTAGGCTGCGTAGTAAATAAATAAATAGATATAACGGCAAGTAGTACAACAAAGAAAAAGAATAAAAGATGAATAGAGAAAAAGAGTAGATATAAATATATAAATAGATAGAAGAGCGTGAGATATGCAATTATATGTAAAACAAAAAAGACAAATAAATCGAGTGAAGCACGAAATATCCGTGAAAGCCACTATAATGGCGCGTCGTGCCCAATCCCGACCCGATCGTACCCGCGCGCGCAACAAAATGGAAACAACGCGCCGATTCGTCGTCGGTTCGTCAACATTGTCGATGTCAGTCACGTCTAAGACCTAAACGAGCACGTTATTTTCACATTCTTCTCCGCGCGACGATGATGCAAGATCCTCGGGTTGCGATCGATTGCGCAACCGGCCGGAGCTGCGGTGGCTGAGATGGCGTGCGCAGCGTTGGCGGATCGATGCTTGATTTACAGCCTGTCGGATGTCTCTCGCGTACCCCGCGAGGGAGAATCGACTACGCAACGCGTAATAGGTCGTTGCCGTTCCGATGTCGTCGACGCGGAGACCGAGTTTGCCTACGGCTCAGGTGTGGGTGTCGAGTGACTTTTTCGCGAGCCAGTCTGATTGGCGCACGCATACACAACCGCCGAAGGGAAACAGCGCCGTGTAATAAATCGGTAATAAAGTGGCAATGAAATCCGAGCTGATTGCGAGTAATAATCCAAGAATAGGTTAGTATAGTTCGCTTCTTTATTGCCGCTATCGTTGACGACGCCGCTCGTTCGGATACATTGTGAACGCGGCTGCCACGCCGCCCGTTTTGTTTACCTTACGGGGATTGTACAATTAGGGTTTGCGACGTTGCACAGTCGTTGCATTCGAGAGTCCGTAATCTGATTTGCTCCACGGTATTATGGTAGCGTTCAGTTTAGATCGGTTTTCCTTCTGTATAAGCATCGCAACGTTTAGATGCGAACAGGATTGATTCCCGTCGTAAGCGTTGCTTTTTTATTAAATTATCAAACGAAATTCATAATTCTTTTCTTTCCCTGTTCGCCGCTTTTTTTTAAGCTTTTAGTCTCACTTGTTCTTCTTTCAAATATCGTAGTAATTAATCCTGTCGTAGTAATAATATCCTATCATTAGATATCTCATTTTACACTTGAAATTCCTTTGAAATTATCCATCATGTCAGAAATTTAATTTTGTTCTAAACTAAAGAGTGAACACGTTCCTAAAAATCGTTAAAATTTTTTTAAATCGATTCCTATAATTTGCAAGCAATTATTATTATTCTTTATTAACAGGCTAGTAAGGTCCTTTTGAGTTGCATGAAGTTACACAGATCGGAGTAACCTTATAAATAATAAAAAAAAGAGAACAAAAATGCTATTATAATATAAAAGTAAAATATAAAGAAATTATATAGTGTATGTTTTAATACGCTGTAGTATTTGTAAATTGGTTCAGTGTATTTCCAAAGAAGTTGAGTCGACTACTAAGTATATTTGCCGTTCTTGTTGCTCTAGTCGTATTATTTTTAAATCCTAAATTAGTTTCAGTAACCTTGACATAAACTGAAATAAAGCGTCGTTCCAAATCGCGAGTTTCTTTCGTTAACAAGGAAAGCGGCAGACAATCGTCAGTAACTCGCGGAGCGAAGAAACGAGAGACCTCGAATAAGGTGGCATCGAAAGAGGTTTCCCTCGAACCGCCCGGCAGTTCTTGGTCGCCGAGGAGAGGTCGGCCTCGATTAGAGCCACGGAATAAATTTCTGCGGAGTGTGGGAGCGAGGCGGCCGGGGTCCTCGTCTCCAATTGACCCCACTTTGCTGCGAAACTCAAGCGACTACGCGGGCAGATTTCAGTGGGTACGCGGGGCATGCCTAGATTTTCGCAGATTGCGCGCGGTTCCGGGCCTCCCGACGTCTCTCGCCACCGTGCTACTGCCTAGCAGCGTACCAACCGGCCGTGGATAAAACCAGCGTGTTTGCGGTCTCGTATAAGCTGATGCCCGGTAACCACCGGTTTACCGGTATATATGCATGCTCGCGTATCAAATTTTCTCACCGGCTTGTTTCCCATTTCCACGGCACCCGCGGTCTACGCCGGCCACCAGTATGTAACGTTAATCATACCGTTTGAGACGAGGGTCTTTTCTCGGGCGCCGATTAGAAGCTGGACACACGAGCAAGGCGCTCGCGGTGGCGAGGCGAGGGACGCGCGCGCGCGCGCTCGCGCTCTCGCGGACTTAATCACCGAACTATTAGAATGTAAATGCTGCGACGAAACTGGTTTCATAAGAAAACATTTCGTTTACTTTGTGCTAAGTGGCCGGCTGCTCGTTCGTCTAACACGAAACTACCCGTGTACAGAGTAATTATTGGCCTCGCGGAAAGTAATTACCCGATCGACGGTCGCGTCCACGATGTTATAATTCTGCGAAGTCCGCGTACAGGAACATTTAACTCGATTTTATGGTAACAAGCGGAACGTTGACACAAATGCTTGGTAAAATATTATAGGCAGGCTGCGAACGCTTCTGGAAACTTTCGCAGGACAAATTTATTGAATATCGCCGATATGGAGGAGACAAGAGTCTCGGTGAATTTTATCGAAGGGTTTTGCTGTACTAAATCTCTTTAATGTCTCCGAATGTCTGCAATTTCTCTGCATAAAAATATTGTCAGGATATTCTTACAATGTTATCCTTCATATCCAATTTATTCCCTACTTTAGATTTTATTACATTATTTGTACGATTTGTAAAAATGTAAGAATGAGAGCATGTAGATTCGCTTACTTTGTTAGAACAAGCCAAATTCGTTTTCCTTATTTATTAATAATACTGTAATAAAATCAATTTTGTGATGTTATAGAATATCTGCTGAATTGTGATAAATCAAGTTTAAAAACAGTCTTTTAAGTTATTCATTCCAGTGTATAACAATCTGTCCAAAGGACATTACATTACATTATATTATAAATATATATATAATATCAATTCATTATATCTGCTTTTTAACTTAAGCTACTGCAATCTTGTAAATCACACTCACAGTGTCCATCGTCCATTATTCCCCAAAACGTATCTACAATTCGAGTCAATAAAATAATTAGAAATTTTTTCGAAATCTACCACGAGCTTAAAAATTAGAGCGACCTCTTGGAATGCGAGATCTCTGCAAAAGTAAATTATATCGCGTAACAAACCGCGTACAGTTACGACACGGGAATGGAGGTCGACCGCGCCGGCAGCAGATGGAGCGCCGACAAAACGAAGCATCTCGGGAATCCGGCGCGCGATTACCGGCCGGCGAAATTTTCGTTTCCGTCCGCGAAGGTGAGCACCACGACCGCGCGTGATTTACGGACGGCACCGGCCGTCACACGAACGCAGCATTATTCTGCGCCGGCGTATGAATCAAGATCGGTATCGTCACCGGCTCTTATAAGATAACAAGCGCGACTCTTGTTACGAACAAACACAGCGTGTCGAGCGGCGTAGTGGGTGGTGGGTTTCGTGTGGACGAGTCTTTAAGTGTTAATTGAGACAAGAGACCGCGCGTTGGTGGTCTAAATTCTTCGCTATTCCGGGAAGGCTATTTCCAGATGTATCTACGACAATTCGCCAACTCCACGGAAATGAGGGGTGGAAGATGACAACCGCACGGATATATAAATTTCGTTCTTTCACGGTTCGGCATAGTTCTCTCTGTCGTCGCCGCGGAACCGCGCCGGCCCGCCGGATCTCGTCCAAGATCTTAATTCATCTTCTCCGACGAAATCGGTCGTCACAATGTGTTTCGAGCCTGTCGCATCTTTATTTATCCTCTCGTCTAAACCCTCGCGCCTTTTATTTGTATTTTAATTATTATTACGATAACTGTTATTTGTTATATACATACATCTTATTTGTACTATACATGCCATTTGCGTTACGAAAGGAATACTACGAGCAATAAGCTAGTGCAAATAGACAGCAGCGTTTCAGCAATATGAAACAATTTTGTTGCCCCAATCCATATGTTATAAATTATTTCGCAGCAGAGTGACAGTTGCATCGCAGATTACTGTTGGCGTTAGTTGACGCAGCGAGACAATAAATTTGGAAAACGCCACGCAGCAAATAGAGACTATAATTTAATATTATATTTAATCGTTCAACTCTCATCCAACTTTAGAACAACGCGTTGATGCTTCGTCTGCATCGTCTGATCGTCTGATCCCCGTATTCAGCAATCAAGTTTTAGACGATAAATAAATCTCGACTATCATATAGCGGCGTGGTCTTTTAACGCGCCGAACCGTGAAACAACTGTGTAAAGTAGCTTTTCAACATTCTGTGAGTTACGTTGATTATAATCGACGCAACTCCGAGCGATCATTACGGCGTAATAACTCGTCCGTATTCGCGTCTCAATAACGTGCCACAATGTCTGTAATCTTTTGCATCGCTAAACAATCCCAACGGGCGCAATTTGCATCGATATTCAAGAATAACTTAAACCAACAAGCTGTTACATTGATGAAACTATTCCGATAACGAGCCATAAAGAAACCGTGCAACATACCCTGTTAATATAATACGATTCGCATAAATTTAGCCCCGTGGTCAACCTCCTCCCTCCCTCCCGAAGATCACCATAAATTCCGCACGATTCTGTCGCGTACGTTTTCTAGCGCTCTGAGCGCGTGACGGACAATGTTTCTAAGACAATTAACAACCCGCCTTGTATTTTTTAAGCAATCACAGGAAAATCGTTAATTAATTCTCGAATACGTTCGTTCGTCCACGGGCGATTTCTTTGGCAAGCGTTTTTCCTTTGTGCAAGATCCGATGTATCGGCAGCGATTGGCAAACACGTGTTTTAGTGAGTTCGCCAGGCGTGTCCCCGGGAGAAGAAAAAGTTTTGCTTTATGGTGTTGTCGGTGGTAAACTAGTTTCCAAGGTGGCGAGGCATTCGGGCCTCTTGCATACCTAATTTCCGAGACACCAATAACGCTCTGGTCCTGGAGAACAATCGCCGTTTTCACCTGTACACGTTACGCGGTAGCTGTTGTTCGTAGGAACTCGATCTAGAAAATGTTTTCGTTAATAATAAAGTTGTTTGAAATGATAACATTTGTCATGTAATGATAAACGTGTATCATCTGTAAATAGTTTTAGTAAGCTCTATTGTTATTTGCATCGTTTGCAACGAGTGGTGACTCTGAGGCACTTATTATTAAGTTTCCTCAAAAAATATAAAAAATAACTCATAAAATTGAAAATCATATGAAATTATCGTGCCGCAATATTTTGAGTAAATGTAGAAGCACAGACAAATAGTATTTTCTTCGGCAATTACTTCTCCATAGTTGTAGCTAACTTTAACATTGTAAATAACAAAGACCATCAAATAATACAACCTACATTTTAAACTTGGTTAACACAATAAAACACTGTGTTATTATAATAGTATAATAAAATATTGTGTTATTATAATAATATAATAAAATATTGTGTTATTATAATAGTATAATAAAATATTGTGTTATTATCATTATATATTTGCACCATTTAAGCGTGGATTCTTGACAAATGATTTTACAAATAAAAATGAACAACAAGTAACTTACGATGATTAAGTTAACCATCTGGCCCACCGCATGGCAATAATGATCGAGCGAGCCTTTTGAAATAGTAAAAAAAAAATCGGCTCCAGGGTTAGGAGTGAAATAATTGCGAGACCATTTTGGCGATCGACGATTATGCCAAAGAAGTCAATTACAGGCAGAAAGAAGCTGAAACAGTTCTCCTAGTATCGGCTAGATACACCCAGACCGCATTCCAGAAGATAGTACGGGATCGGACGCAAAAGGGAAACGGAGACACGGCCGAAGCAGCTCATTCCTCACGGGAATCGGTGTAATTACGATTTTTCGCGTGGCACCGCCGCGTCGCGGTTATAATTTCTCGACAAGCACGCGTGTGGGATAAGTAATGCTTATCGATCTTTCCCCGGCGACTATCTGCCCGGAGAGTGCGCGCGCGCGCGCGTGGGAGGCTCGAGATTTAATAGCCGTCGGATAATAACGAACGGATATGCACCCGATCGACCACTGAATCAGCCCCGGCTGCTTAGTATTTCACGGTTTACGGGTTATGAACACAAGGATTATTGTTACTATTATCGCCGGACCACCTGCGTGGCCGGCAGAATCCCCGCTCTCACGTTCGACCGCGCAGCCCTTCCTGCGACCGCTATGAAGAACGGATTTCATTCTTGTTCGCTGAAAAGCCCCGCGACCTCCAGCACTCGGCTGGGAATACATTGTTCGGGCGACGAAACGATTGTTTTGCCGCGAGTTGAGCACGCCGCTTCGCGCGCGTTGCTTTGTTTCCTGTCGCGGGGCACTTACTTGTTAGATTATACGAACCAATCGGGAGACGCGGTTAATGATAGAAGTGTAATTCCACTCGTTAATCAATGCTTCAATTTATCCGGTACTTTTTATACGTGAATTGATTTAAGCGATTTTATTTTCCGTGATTAGGTATATATATTTGACTTTGTATCACTTTTTTATTTTTTGTTTTTCTAAATTCAATTCTAGCTCCAATAAATATATTTGAATACATATTGAATATTATTAATTCTTTCTGAATCGAAATAAAATTGAATTCTTCTGTCACCAAAGTCTAGAAACGGAAGTAAATAAAGGCAATACAGAAGACAAAAATTATCTGGTCTCATTAAAGATAGTATTAATATTGTTGTTCTATTTTAAAGAATAACGTTCTACCACTAATTTCATTTATTAAGTATAATACGGCAATACCTGTATAATACATCTTTATTTAACTTTTATTTTATGTAATCATTTCAATGTTCGCGTACATTGAGAGACAGGTATTGTTAGGTACAGCGCTAGATTAAGAATTAATAAAATTTCATACATAATCCATTGTAAGAATAGAAGTAACAACCTACGCTGAATTGAAAAGTCTAAAATAATCGCAAATTTGATTGACAATTGCGAAGAAAACACTGCTCGCAGAACGTGGAAAATAATATCTGTGTAATCACGTGTATTGCCACGTCATATCAAAAAGAATTTTCCAAAAAATCTCTGTATTCTCGTCATATGCATCGAGTTTTGCATAATTACAAATTCTACGGATGCTCGCGTCCAATCACCATAAATACAATTAATATCGATACGGATACCGTAACACAATAAAGCGAACGAATTATTCGATAGCGATCACGTCCAACAACTCAACCCGTCGTTCCTAATTGAAAGCTCAAAGTCCATAGTCACATTTCCATCCGAAAAATATCCCGTTGTTTTTTTTACTTGTAAAATCAATTAAAATTCTTGTTCTACTGCCGATCGAATATCGGGTTATTTGCCCAAAAGCAATAGGAACTCCTCTTTCGTTAACGCTCTGAGATATGACACGAAGTCCCCGAGACCGTTTCCTAATTGAATCCTCTATCTTTCGTTGAACCACGAGCGTAACGTATCGTCCGATCGGAAAGTCCGTCGAATTAATAGCGAGTCCCGTGGGGACAGGTTCCCGACGTAGACGACGGCGAACGACCGCGACGATAACTTACGGCCGAACTTTTCGTCGTCGGCCGCGCTTAACGTCGCTCCAGTCCAATATCGTTTAGATTAGCTCGAAATTGTCGGGGCGAGGCGCTCGACCGATTCCGACCGGCTCTCCGTACGCCCACACGTGAAACGTCGTCGCATCTTAAGTGGTCCCAATGAAAAAAAGCGCACGCCCGGAGCCGGCCAGCCCCGGCCTCCGAGACCGGGCGCCCGGTTGCATTATAATTACTACAAATTGAATCGTTTAGCCGCTTTTAAGGTCGTGAGATAGTGTCCGGGAATGCGACGCTCGAATAAATCAATTCACGGGTTCCCCGTATAACTGACCGTTCGCCACTCGGACACACGCGCGCGCCCCATGGAACTGTTTGTTGATGGTTACGAGGAACGACCGAATGGCTCTTTGTCGCAGTGTAAATCACTTCCCGATCAAAGACTTTTACCTAATTAACAGTAAATCTAACGAAGCCTAAAACCACCCAACATGAGTTGCTTTATAACCATAAAAGGACTGTATTCGTTAAATCTCTCGTCATTCTGTTTATAATGTATTCCTGAACGAGGAATTAAATCGCCTCTTAAGAAAGAACATAATGTAAACAATTTAAAAAATAAAATATGCGTTTAGTGTTACGTTCGTTGTGTTTGACGAGTACACTTGTCATCGCTTGATTCTCGCGACAACGCTGCGAAATCTGAAAAAGATGGCGCCACATTGATCTTACTCTTCACTGATCTTCGCGTATTTATTTATAAATTTCGGTAAACAAGTCCGTCACTCTTCCACGAGAGAAATTGAATAGATTAACCCCTTCCCGTACTTTAGCGAGTCAGACTGGCGATGAAGATTTTTGCCCAAACATGAATATCGCGAGTCAGACTCGCGAACAGTTACTTGGGCCAAACATAAACATCGCGAGGCTGAGTCGCGAACACATACTTGGGCCAAACGTAAACATAACAAGCCGAGCTCGCGGACTGATTTTTTGCCCGTTACGCTCGTGACTGAATGTTAGTTCCTCTCAGTGAAGGCCGTGATATTTTAGTATCGCGTAAAATTGACTATATCACAGGCATTGCGGGCATCTACATTTCGGATCGTATTGCGACTGTTTACAAACATCAGTCTGGTCTGTTTAGCGCGCGTTGATGCGGGCCGCTCGGGCCCGAGTTTCGTCGAGCTAAATGGCACGGGAAGGGGTTAAAAAGAAATTAAATAAAAATAAAACGGTGCATATTAAAATCGCAATATTTTTAAGGTTGTCGTATCCCAAACGACTTAACTGGACCATCTTGATACCGTCAGGATATCGAATCTTCGCTGCTCGACAGTGGCAGGTTCCCCGGCGTCCGCGGACGCGCGGAACAAAGAATCGAGTGGGATTACCGCGGTGAATCGTTTTCCGCGTAGGGAATAACTGTTTACAAACTCTTGGAACGACGCGGCGCGGTGCCGGTGACCGCGAGATCGTTCGTGCATGAAAACGAAAATGCGGCTCTCGTGCGGCTCGTCATTCTATCGGTTAAAACGAAGGGAAAGAAGAAAGGGCAAGAAAAGAAACACGACCGCGACGATCGGCAGAGGGACAGAGAAAGGAAGAGAAGGCGGAGGTGGAGGAGGAGGGGAGAAAGTTGAGTTAACAACGTTCGCCGCGTTCCGCAGGGATGCGCTTATCGCGGCGCGCACGTCACGATCGAAATTTTATTACAGATAGGGAATAGGACGGCGGGGCTACCATCCGAACGACGGTCTCTCTCATTCGTTACGCAGTTTATTTCGACGATTGTATTTTTTCTTCACCGGCGTCCGTAATGTCTCCGCCGGGTTTCCTAGTTTACGGCCGACGAAAGGCAGCGTCGTTAGACGTACCTTTAATCGAGAGACGCGTCTACGCGCACCGGCGTTTGTTGTCCGTTCGTTCCGTCGGTCGCCGGCGTGTTTCGCGGGGATCTCGGGCCGGGGTCATTGCCTATAAACGTCCCCGGCCCCCGGAGATCGGCAATTTACGAGCGTTCCCGTGGAAAACGAGCGGCCCCCGACGATTATCGCTCTAATTGTAATTAACGTCTCCGGGCGGCCGTGGACGCGCCGTCCCCCCGGATCGTTTTATCGTGCCACGCGCATATTAATGAGTTTTCGCGAATCACTTGTCGCTCGACAAGCGATACGCTTCCTCCTCGGGCCGATACATCTGTTTATTACGCAACCGGGACACCGGCACTTGCGCAACCCGGACGTTTATTATCGACGCGCGTGGGCGACTTTCAGAACAGAAACGCGGTCCAGGTAGACGATCTACGAGGAAAGCCGGCTAACGATCGCTATTCGCCAGGAAATTAATGTAATCGCGGTGCATAAAGCTGCGTCGTCATTGCTGTAAAATAAAATACGTTGGTAAAATATCGTGATTGGAATCTGGGAATTTGCCTCTACTTTCAAATAGCTAATATCATGAAATATTATATTGCTGGCATAACTTCTAAGGTATATAATATAATATTATATCACTTACACAACATACAATTACACAACATATTCCATGGAATATAATGTAATATATTATTTGCAGAACTGTCAAGAAATGCAATAGTATTGTATTAATATTGTAATCATTGTGAAGGAGTACTGATGGACGCCGGAAGTTTGTATCGTTTACTATTAATACGTTCAATGCGAAATCAGAATTGTAGTCAATGCCAATGAAAAAATGCAAAATTTAAAATTAAGTAATGAAATATTGTGCCTGATGGAACTACTCATTTTCTATACAGATTGTTTTAAATAGAAAACAATTATAATCTCTACAGAAATCAAATTAAAAGTAACAATTGTTTAAGAACAACAGCGTCATGCTACGCTGACGGAGCTCGCTTGCTGTGAGTATTCCATAAAAGGAATAGAATATAATTATAAAACACATATTAAAAGAATAAAAAATAGTATGTACAATGAAATTTAAATATTACTATTTCTTAATTATTTTCAGTGAAAGTTTCATTTCAATATATATAACGATTCAAAAGTTATAAAAACTTCTTTCTAAATATTCTAAACCGAACCACCGTGCGCTGTTTTCGAACAGTTAATGAAAATTCAATAAGAAAGATAAAAAGCTAGGTAGAACCGATAAAGATGCATTAGAAATCGACCGTTGAGTTGATAGTATCGGCGCGAAGAGAAAATAGAATTTCTAACGTCAATTTAATGGCACGGCGAGAGCCAATTTGTTGATAGAAATTTACGCGCACAGTTCGCTGCGCTCAACACTGGAACACGATTCGTATCTGTTCTAAATACCGGGCAGCACAAAGTATCGTGCAAAATCAATTTGACCGTACGCGACTTCTCGCTGCACGCGGTTCACATACTGTAACACCAATTAACATTCCGTTTAATTACTGATAGCGGTATTTATAGACGTGTTCGCGCACATCGGCTTTGCTACAAGGTGCGCACATTCCCATGACCATTTTCATCCATTTTGTCACTGTTGCAAATTATGTTTGACAGACGACGGACACCGCTACGGTAAACATTGTTGTTCCTTGTTGAGAATTGAATTAATTGAACTAGATTCTGTTACTTCTTATTAGAAATTACAATGTAGTTGGTAAACATGAATATACGCAAGACCAAATGACACATATATGTCAAGTAAATTTTATTCACTCAATAAGCATCTACTAATAAAACTCTTGCTTATAATTGATAATTTTCACTATGCTCCAAAAATATTTAACAGCAGGGAATAAAATTAACATGCTATTTTCTAATATGTGTCAGAATTATTTATAAAACGCAGTGAAATGTAACTGAAAGTATAAAGAATCATGTCAAGAAATATCGAAAAATTCGGCTTTTTGTTTTTTCAATTACAATCACTCTTTTAAGAAGTATAATGCTTACGACGAGACTATAAAATTAGTATAAAACTGGTTTATTAAAACGTTTACTTCAGAAGATATATAATTTCTTTGAAATAAATGCACAGAAAATAGAAATCGGACATATTTCGGATGTTATTAAATCCAGTGACAGTAAAAGTCTATTAACCTCTTGCGCTATAATAACGAGTCAGACTCATGATACAGATTTCATACAAGATCTACTAAATAGGTGTACCATTAATTTCTTCTATATCTAAATAGAAATAAATTCATCTGTTATCAAAGTGCATAAAGACAATAAAAGAAATAAAAATTGTCTGGCTATAGTAACCTCTTAGTCACGGCTGGATTTTGCGCAAATAAAGTTCTTCATAACTAAATTACCATTTTTCTTAATATATACGTTTTCCATATAGCTACACATATTGTATAGTATTAATTATATATATTCTTTTTTTAGTGTACTCTACACACACACTTTCACCTTAATCGCTTACTTTAATCACTAAAAGCCACTATAGTGGCGCGTCCTGCTTAAGATGTTAAGGAAAATATTAAGGATGAATAAATACTAATCAACGCAGCGTTAAAAGAGTGCAAGGGGTTAATAACAGCAGCCAACATGGAAGAGAAACAATTCCAGCTCGCGAATCCAAGAATCTCAAATAAGTCAGCAACGTCGAAGAACAGAAATATCAATGCGAGAAATATCCATAGGAAAGGAAACATCAAATACGCAGAAGCAACACGAGAAGAGAAACTGTTTCCGACCGCAGAGTAGAAGCAAAGGGGAACGCGACGCGGAGGCCGCGAGATCCCCGACGAATCAATTTTCCCCATCGTCGGGAGACAATCGCAAATCACCAGACGTCTCTATAAAACGCCCCCCGGTAACTGGACCCAACTAAGATGTCTCGGGGATCGAAGAAACCCGAGGAGGGATCGCGACGACGTAGGAAAACCGAGGGGTAGAGGGGGGTAGGGGTGGGGGGAGCGAGGGGCGAGGGCCGAGGGAAGCCGAGCAAAGTGAAACGTTCGCGGCACCCACGCGACCACCGGTCTAGATGAACTGTTTGTTGTTGCGTTTCAGTGAATTACGGCCGGGCCGTGGCCCCGCGCTACGAAGCCGCCGTATATTAGCGGCTGAAAGCCAGCAAATGAGATCCGGGAAAGATTACAATTACCATCGCAAACAATATTCCACCTTAGCGCGGAGCCGAGAAAACGGTTATTTACAGCCCATTATAGTCGCCGGACAAACGGAGGGAGGGAGGAAGCTGCGGGAACGCGTGCACCGTGCACTCGAGACGCGAGTTCTTTGCACCTTCTTTGGGATTGGGGGTGGCGCGGGCCTGTCGTGGTTATTTTACCGTTTTGTTGCTTCGGTAGAGGAAGAGAATCGTGAGCGTTCTATTCAACGATCGAGCAACCCTCGGTGCAGGAACGTTTTGCGTGCGGCGACTACCTTTAGCCACAAGTTGGCTTTTCTTTTCTGTGCCGCTGTAACCAAAAATCATTAGACTTCTGGAACGCGCCATAGAACTGCGGCGCGGATGAAACGCGTGCGGAGAAAAACCCTGTCTGAGACAGGGACCGCCTTTCATATAGCAGCGCCGTTTTTTTCTAATAACCTAACACAGTGTTTTACATAATTAATTATATAAATATTACATAAATAATTATTCAACACCGTCAACCAACCTCACTGACCAATCTAAAAAGCAAGCGATACCTATAATTATAGCTACTACAACTAAGTTAAGTTTACAAGAACCATCACGGCCATTAAACTGCAACTGTAAATAACCATGTACGTTTTTTACTGATTTTATAAGAGTTAATCTGTATATTTTTTTTTCTTTTTTCTTAGTGGTTTTACTATTTAAATAGATCTTTATTTATTTAAATAGATCTTATATCTTGTTTATTAAGCCTGTATCTCTCAGAAATTTTAATAGGTCCTTGATTTTGTTGCTGTTTATGTTGTCCTTGAGCAGTGGGTTTAGTTTGTGTTTGCTGCGCATATAATTGTATTTTCGGCGGTTTAAGATTAGGTGGTTCGTTGTCATTTGCGTGTTGCATTCTTCACATTCTGGGGATGGTTCTTTAGTTAGCAGACATGAGTTTGATATTGTTGACTATAAATAAAATGACGTTTAAAAAAAAAGACTTCATCAAAACGGGCCACACACGTATTATATGCCAACAGAGTTGGAATCACAGTGACGTAAATTCCGTAAAAATACAGAACCAACAATGTAACCGCGACATCGTTTACAATAACTCGGACGACGGTTCGTCTGAAAGACAGTTTCATCGGCGAAGCTGGCTAGAGACTGTCTAGAACAAAGAATGTATTCGCGTACGATCGTAGCCGGGCCGAGTTGCGTCGCAGCGACGAAACAGTAACTCACGCAATTACCATCAGAAAAGTAATGATTTACGCGGCGGTGTTTGCTCGTTTTGTCGCGGGCGCCGCGTTCCGCAGCCACCGACGTATTATCGTTATAAATTTTCGCCGAAGATGTCTAAGTTTTAAATCATCCGGATATGTGGCGAATAAATGATCCCTCGCGCGCGCATCCCATAAATAAATCATACCCGTGGACGTCGTCGGGAGGCGACATTGTCCGCGGACGACCGTATTTCTTTTTTCGCGAACTTTAGTGCTCGCACCTTGGCTGCCGGGAACCCCCCCCCCCCCCCCCCCAGTCTGTCGCATTGTAAAAAAGAAAGGATCGCGTGTGTGGGATGTGTTCAACAACGTCGCGGTCGGGAAACATGAGCTTTGGCTTGTATTACATCGTGTCTGAATCATCCGCGAGAATTCCTCTTCGAATATTCCGCGCGCGGAATATACAATATAATATAATATTTAGCCCTTGTATTAACCGGGTACAAAAATTATCTATGTCCTGCAATTATTCAATACGGTTTTCCCGTTTTCAGAAAAAAATGTGACACCGAAAAGTCCACTCTCTGAACATAAGAACTTGAAGTTTTTAATATTAACACCAAACCTTCCAAGTCGGTCAAAATGACCGATTCCACACACTTTATCTTATAAAATTGTTTAGGTTATAAAGACTTTTACATGCGAAATTATTGAATGGATATCACTATTGAAGCATAAATTATAACACAAATGGCAGAAAGTCTAAATAAATCCAGTCTTGTCATTCTCCTAAATCAAACCGCGTAGTCACCGTTCCAGCCCGGTAAGTATAGCGTTAAATCTATCGTGATCACATGACCCGTTCTTTATCTTGCAATTATAAAAATGGTAAATTTACTTTCGTGGAAATTAACCAAACAAATTACATTATATTTGTAACTGTTCTAATAAAAACTGTACGGATCTAAATAAATCGAATCCCATGCATTTAAATTGAGTAACAATGAATTTTATTACTCGGCGTATTTAGCGTTAAATTACATACTTTGTTGGCGTATTTAGCCGCGTATGACTCTGGAGGCTTGTAATATCAACCCGTTGAGTACGAATATTATTCCACTGTATTTCCAGTCGGAATAAAAATTTATACAATAAATATAAATTCCAAGAATTCATCGCAGTTGAAAAAGTTCCAATCATCGAACTATGGGGATAATGATGAGGAGATGATACGATATATCTTTTTACTATCATTTAATCGTCCGCAAACAAAACTCCGAACGGTGTCAGAAAAACTGGAAGTTAAAACAACTCGAGATTGTGGCATGTATATCACACTCTGGTTTTAGCGTTCCCTTTATTAGATAAATGCGCATAGTTAGCTTCCCCTGACATAATATTTTATATTATTTTAATAAGGTGATTCAGAGGAGTGGAGACTTATTATAGAGAATATTAATGATCACTATCATTATTTGGGAGGGGTAGGAGGAAGCGTTAACAGTAGAGGATATTACAAGGAAGCGAGGTGCAAAAGGGAAAAGAAAAACGCAGCGAGAAGGCAAATAAGAATGAGGAAGTCGGCGAAACACGGGCACGAAAGCGAGAGAGAGAGAGAGAGTGAGAGACGAGCGAGGGACGTAGTAAAACGAGGCTTAAGTAAAAATGACGATAATGTCGATGAGTTAACAGGTATAAAATCAACACGAAATTAAATTTGGACGAGATGAACATACGAGGCGAAAAACAAAAGGACGAGCCTTATACAAAAACTATAAACTACACGTGCGTTATAAATTATTTCTGATTACTGCAATCAATACTAATTTTAAATGCAAAAGGGGTGGAAACTACACCACTTAACGTTACATAGAAGCTCGGTGAAGTCCAACTAACTGGTTTGCAACTTACATAAATTACGATAGTGATTTTAATGAGACTTCGCGCACTCTTTTTATTTATTCCACCCTTGTGTTAATAACCGAGTGACCGAATTCTTAATTGCAAACGTTGCTAAAAGAAAGAGGTCATTCGTTCGCTGCTTTTGAAAACGAATTCAAATCATTCGCAAATATAGTTCTACAATCAATTTTTTATAAATAAATGGTCTTTTATACTATAAGATTTTCACTTGACATTATCCTAGGGTTGTTATAATAATTAATAAGGTAAATTACGCTGTTTCAACTCTCCTGAATCAAATGATAATATTAATCTTTCTTTAATAATAATATTAACCTAAAATGTTAATATTAGTCTTTCTGTCAGCCGTATCGTTTCGCTAATCAAAATGCATCGTCTCATTAAAAGAAACGTTGTAACTATAACCATACGTTTACGACTATAATCTAGAGAAAAGATTTCCATTACGATATTATCCCCAATGAAGCAAACATCTTCTAATATCATTGAAAACAACGGAAATGTTTTATATCCAAAATTACGAATGATTCACCCCGAATGCTTACGACCCACGCAAAACAAATCTGTCTTAGTCCAATAACAACGTAATAGCGTTGCCACTAAACGATTCCACGGGTTCCGTGATTTCGTCCCGAGGCACCATAGAGGAAGCAGAGAGAGGACTTGGAAATTCACTGCCCACGGGATCCGTGGAGAAACGCGTCGGGAGTAGAGTATCCTCCGTGTCCCGTCGTTCCTTTTTCTTCTTTTTTTTTTTTCGCCTCCCCTTATTATATCGGCGATGATGAAGTGCCGGCCGGGTTACCTAATGCTCGCACAATGGCGACAACGGCGCGTTCCCGCGCGCCGCGCATAAATCTCCGAACAACGGGCGTATGTGTGCCGCGCGGCCGCGGTACGCTCACGAACAGCGCCGCGGCGTTATCGCGCGATGTATCGCGGCGCGGCCCCGCTAAATATGTTATAAATCCTCCGGTGAAACATTAGGGAATGCTTTGAATGCGCCTAATGCCGGACGTTGACTTTTCCTTACGGTCCCCGGGTGGACGCGACGCGCCAGCGGGCCGCCCTTCCTTTCTTTCTTTCTCGCGCTGCCGGCCATCGAGATCTCAATCGATAGCGCTGGAATTTCCGGCGATACGACGGACCGTGAAAGAAACTGATCCATTCATGCGAGCGTAAGCTGCCGATGGCGTCCGAGATTTCCTGCGCCCGTGTAAATATCGTTCGCCTTGGTTCCGTCGATGGCTACCGGCGCGATGCAGGAACAGCTTTTTTTTTGCAGTCAGCTATCGGCGGTCTGAGAAATCACGGGACGGCCGCACAAACGTCACCGGCCAACCGGCAACGTTTCTTTTTCCAGAGCATAAAGAAGATTGTGCGACGGTGGAGTGCGGTGAGTAACGAGCGAACTGTTTCAGTGAATTTTTATCGATACCCGTACAGGATACAGCTGCGTTGCATGCAATTATTGACTCGGTTCAATAGATGGTACTGTACTATTAACGCTTCGAGTGCTATATTTTATACGAATGAGAGACAAGATTATTCGTCAATTATCAACGCTGAAACAATTTACAAAATGCAGGAAGCTTGAACAAATAGTCAATACCAAAACATTTCGACTCTTCAGTTCTTGTTTGAATAAATCAAACACGGTAGAACCTTGAAAATATATTAACCAAAATTATTACAAAAATAATTCTGACGCACTCAGATACGAATATCCTGTAAAACATCAAATCTTTCAACGAAATCTCTGAAAAATTGAACGAGGTGGTTCTTCCGGTTGCAATCCGGAGCAGAAATCGAGGTCCAACCCACGCTCGAGTTCCACAGCGAGAGCTAGAAACGAGATCAAAAGTACGAGTCCTTGCCGGAGCGTGAAAAATCGCGGAACGGCACGTGTGCACGCAGGGAACCGTTCGGCCAGATCGAAGAATGAGAAGGTATCGGGACGAGGACGGCGGTAGCAGGCGTTCGACAACGGGGCACAATAGCCGCGACGGCTACAACCATAAGCAACGCGCGGTCTGGGGGCCCCGTTACGATCGGGTCCCCGCGCGTCACGAAAACGCTTGTCCGCCGCGCTGAAAACAGCGTCGACGGCCGGGCGCGGTTCGACCAACGACAGCGGCGACCCGACGGGAACACGAGAATGCGGTAGGAATCTAAATAAGACACAATCGTTCCGAACAATCGCATACCGCCGGTGCATTGGGACTTTCTAATAAGCGCTTCTCGGCGCCGGTCGGCCTTGCTAGGACTACTGCTAGTCGAATGGTTGAGGCCGGCCTACCCGCATTCAACAACCTGTTGCTCGTGAGCTACCTGTTCGCGCGCGTGCACAACACGCCCTGTGTATATACGTTGTGTCACGCGGCCAAGTCCTCTGGCTGTGTATTGCTAGACCAGCGACTTTCTGCGTTCATGGCGGAAATTTTGGATATCGGTGGAAATTTTGGAAATTGTCGGGAACGACAAATTTTATCAGAGCATGATTCATGACATTAGGTCTACGGAAAGTTCTCTTCGCTAAAGTCATTTCATTTGCAATATATAATTCTCAGAAATATTCATAAATCGCCGTCACGCTATAAACAGGGCACAAATTTCGATTATATTAAATTATTATAATAATTTTAACCATTTGCACGCAAGTGGAGATTCTGAGGCGCCACTAAAAATTGCTACACTATTTCTCAAAATAATTGTAATAGTACCAGACTCGATTATATTTAGAGATTATTAAAATCACAAGTATCTCACTTGCTAATAAGCACAATTTCATACGCATAAGTCGCAATAACTCATATAAAATAAGAATACCGGGGAGCAGAAAATATGTTTAAAATATAATGAAAATACCTTCGAGTGAAAAGAGTTAACCCCTTGCCGAGTTAGACTCGTGGCAGAGATTTCAATAAATGTTATTGGGGTCTTTTAACTCGGAATAAAATTCTGTCTCATTGCGATCATTATTTAATCATTCTAGTAAATTTAAATATTATAATAAATATAAATTTTCTTTCTCTCAAAAGAAATTATAATAATCGAAAATGTGCTTAGGGTTGTAATTATAAAGAAAAAGGTATGGTATACTTAAACATACAAATTTCAATTTATTGTCAGAATCTAAATAGTTTCTCATTTTTATCGTAAACGCGTACAATTCTCATATGTTACAGTAAAATATAAGGTATCAGAACCTATTATTTATCCGAACGAAATTTTTGGCATTGCTCGATCTACTGACCTTTCTCTGACCTCATATGATCTCTGAATTACCGTGTACAGTTGCTCCAATCATGTGAACACCTAGGTACTGCGAGCGTAAACAATCATAAACTCAACGCGTATTCTCCGAACGATCCATTTATCCGAACGCGAACTCCGGTTCTTTCAACGAAAAGTTACAAGTAGGTGGGGGTAATCAGCGGACTCTGATTATATGAACTTACCCGGCTATATGAACTGGTTGTCTCCCGCCGAGTTCGTATAAATGGAGTTCCACTGTACTTTCAGCTGAATGAAGTCACTAAACAAAGTTAGATTTTTCTACTTTGCTCTCGTTTCTTACTGTTAATATAGATTGATGATTTGTATTTTATATAAGGATCTGCAATCTACCTTGGGTTGTTGCAGATATCACTTCTCTTTAGAACAAGTGTGCTCTCTTTAGAATTTTATAAAAGTAATGGTAGCTTCAATAACAAATGGACTTGGAATGCTTGTTGTATAATTATTTGTCAAAAAGTTATTTCTGTATCTCAGAATTCATGCATTCGTCACAATATGGAATAAATAAGATAGAACATGGTAAAGACGTTACACGAATTATGTAATACAGTAATAAACTGTAATAATATTATTATTATTATTTTTATATTATATTTCTTAGATTTCTATTACTTTTATATTACATCTCTTGCAGTACTGAGCTCTAAAATATTATATTATATTATTATATATATATATATACTATTATTAATTTATAATAACTTTATAACATTATTATTATTATCGTAAAATTAATATAAAATAATAATATTGTATGTAGTAATATAATACAATATTTTAGAACTCAATACTGCAATAGTTAAAGACGTAGATTTTTTATTTGATATCATATAATAAAAAAGATATAGACATTAATATATATAAGAAATTATTAACATCTTACATTTTCTACAAAATACAGTTTAGCGATTCAATTTACACAGCGCACGATCAGAAAGGTTTTACCTCGAGGTTCTAAACGGCAAACGTGGCGAGGATGATAGAATTATGAAGACCGTCGAATGAATCAGCGGGAAATCGCTATTAACACTTCCGAGACAACAGTGTAACCATCCCAGTCATGTGCCTCGAATCCTGTTTCCCCCGACCTGGAGGGTTCCTGTCTCTGCAAAGTCACACAGGCGGACCTCTTAAATTCAATTAAGCGACCCTCAAAACCAGTGGAACCCGATCCCGGATCACTAGTCATCTACCGCCCTTTCCCGCCGTATTCACGACACGATTATAAAGTGTAAATGAAGTAATCTCCCGGCCGAGCCGTGTTTTTTTCACGGCACTGCATACAGGGTGACCTGGAAGTATCCGCGAAAGTTTAACAATCGAACCAACTTTCTCCGAAATCTCGGCTGTGGTTTACTGAACATAAAATACAGTAATTCACTTAAATTCGGCCAACTACACAGTAAAATTATTGAAATGGATAAAGAAGTATATGTTACTGTCTATGCATTAAATATTGATGACTGTGGTATTTGCTATTCAAAGGACCAGAGCTGGGTGGGCAATAATAAATAGTCCGCAGATTTTATGGATTTATGAGAGAAGTGAATGGGTGGAGAACAAAGCACTGAACACAGGGGAACTAATAATTACAATATATATATATATAACAACTTTAACAACGATATTAGATTTTAACTGTTATGTTATGTTACTGTTATGTTAATGTTACGAATGGTACAGAATTTTTTATTTTGGGCAAGGACCCACAGTTTGATAAGAAGTATTTAAGTAATCTGGATGTCATTGTTTTAATATAAACTCGTTCATTTGTGTAAGTATCTCATACAGCACAGTAATTAAAGCTCAGAATTTCTTTCCTTCCTTCTCCTAATATTCAAAGACAATATCTATCATGGAAAAATTTCTATTAAAACTTTACCTTTAAGTTCTTAAGAAATGTAAATTTTCTAAAGATGTTTTCAGCAGCGAAAACTTCCGAAGTCCGTTAAGATTGACTGTTCGACCCCTAAACGTCGCCGAGTTTGAGTTCTTTCCGGTAGGGTCGAAAGCTCGTACCAGAAGCAGAAGCCGGCGACCATTAAGGCGGGCCGGTGATCATAGCCGGTCGCAGCAGCTCGTATTCCCGGTGATCGTCGCCGAACGAAACGAATCGCCCCGGGGGGAACCGGCTTTGTCCACCATAGACACCTTCTGCGCCGGGCAGCTGGCACGAGCACGCCTATAAATACGGCCCGTTTGCATAGCGATCGTCTACCGAGATTACGATCCACGCGCTCGGAAAAACCGCGAGCGACGAGAGGATCCACCTCGCGCGTCTCGGTTATCCCCCGTTCACCGAGGCCCGGTCATCTCGGATCATTCGGTCCTCCCGGTCCTCGCCGAGGTCCCCCGTCCCCGTCCATTTCGAGGCGATCGGGGGGGGGGACTCGAATGGTGAGACATCCAATCCACGCTGCCGCGTAAATGTCCCCCGGATAGCCTCACGTGCGCATAATACATGATCGTAAACGATCCGCCGGTGAACCTGTCGACAGGCCTGGTTCTCGAAACGCTGATGGGAATAAGGATATTCGTAATAGCGACCCGATATACCGGGGACAGGATGCTTTATATGGACTGCGGCTGTTAGCTAGCGAGATTCTTTATTTCGCTCGAACCCGGCAGCGTCTCTCAAACCTTCTTCCTCGATCACCGCCAACCGGTATTATGCTTTGTCACGGGCGAATTAGATCGCCGCTCGGAACACTTCGCGTCGTCGGACGCTCGCGGCTAGGGTATCCGCGATCGACGAAAAGGTGGACGATACTACGGAATGACGCGCGTTCACCGTACGAATTTTTAACACTGAACCCACCACTGCCGGTCAAACGACCGGTTTCACGTTTATATGATTTCGTAATTACCGGAGTCGTTGGAACTGCTTCCATTAAAAATCGTCGAGTATATGTCTTTATTCAGGCACGCGTTGTTATAAAAATTGCGCGGCACTTCGTTAAATCAATCTTGTAATTTTTATGAGGTAGTACTTTTTAATCGCTTTTAGAGCTCGGCACGTTTAGTATTAAATTGAGGATATCGAAGATATTTGAAAATATACGCCGTATATCTGACAGCAATTTTAAGCTCATTTGTTCGGAATTTATCAAGCTGTTTCTGTAAACGCCCGGAATAATTCATTGCAATTTCACTTTCGTTGATTATACCGTTCATAAATTTTTCTTAGAAATGTTACTTAATACTTTACCAACCGGTCGTTCGGTCGTAAACGTTTCTGGAATAATTAAATCGCCGTTTTTATGTTTCCATATCGTTAACGTTGAACAATAATAGTAAATTTAGAAGACATTTAACAAAGTGAATATTTCATTCGAACGATTAAATGCAATTATCTACCTGAAATATTTGTTGCGTCGAATGCATCTTTGATACTGTGGACAATTTTTAAAAAACTGCGGCGCGCGTTATCAGTTTGAGAAGCGCTGCCTAAATATGCAGTCGACAAGTCCATCGGATCGAAAGAAAGCTTCCGTGATAATTTGATATTTGCGGCGGGGAACGTTTACGCGCACTACTGGCACGCGGTATCTTTTTCCTAACACGCGACAAATCAAGTTTTACGAGCGACTTGTTCGAGCACAGTTAAACACACTCCTCGCCTCTCGCTCTTGTTACCCGGCTAACGTTTTAAAGATAGTGTTTCAAGTCACTTTTCTTTTACAACTTGATACCGTTACCGTTGAAGAATTTACGACAATGTGCGCGCACACCACCTCGCCGAGAATTTACAATGTTAGTGCGAATACTTTCTCCGTGGTTAAGGATATCAAAATTCTGCTCCTTTAAATATCGTTCAGATACGATCGTACGCGAACTTCTTCGAACTTAATTGCATAAAATATTTATTATACCACAAATATTATATATATTATAATATTTTATGCAATTAATATATATATATCATAATTTTGATATATTAATCAATTAAATATATATGCTCGTCTAATGTTACAGACGATTACGTCATTTAAAATTGACCGCTTTTAAAATTGACCAAGAACCATCGCGCGCTCGATAAGCGACGCGACGACGTTACAGTCGATAAAATTGTTTCGCGTTAATGTTCGATTGCCAATCAAATATCGTGAAAAATATTTCGTTGATTCGCGCATTGACAGTCGCAGGAAACGCGACGGGCGAAGAGACACGGGAAGACGCCGGCCGATAATCGACCGTCGATCGTTGCTTACATTGTGCGGCCGAGGACTTGTTAATTGCTTCGATGACCACACAAGTCGTCCGACGAAAAAATTCTGCGACTATGCTAAACCGCATCATCCGCCGTGCCCGGCCCACCCATCTTCGCGTTTTGACGTTCGTACCTCGACCGTCGCGACGCGACGCGGCGATCATGAATTTTCTGCGATCTCATGTTGCGAACTTGACTGCGTCATGCCAACGATACTCCTCCCTTTTTCTACGTCAGCGATTTTTGGGCGTGTTGCGCAAACATCGGGCCGGCTCGAAAAACCAATCAATCGATGCCCGGCCAATTTTTAATGTTCTAGCAAATAGCATGCGGGGCGCGCGCGCGCGCGCGCGCGGGGCGGCTTTGACCTCTCCGCGTCTCATCTCCTTCTACGAACGCGGACGGGACACCTGTTGCTTCGTGGTTCGACCCGGATCCGCTACGCGGTGCCACTCATCAATTAAGCGACTCGGAATTAAAATTAATAAGTCGATGATTACGATGGTCGTTTTTTATTATTAAAGTTCCTTTATTTAATTATAATATATATATAGTCTGTAATATGTTATTCAGTTTTCTTAAATCGAAACAGGATTTTATTCTTTTGTTATTTTAGTCTATGAATCAATGTAAATGAAAATATATAAAAACAAATAAAATCAAATAAGAATCAAAAATTGTTTTGTTAAAGAACTTATTAAGGGTGAAGATAGTGCAGGAGTTTAATGTGCGCATGGCTTTCATTCAATAATTCAATAGTTCTATACAGTGACTTCTATTAATATTCGGATACTCTTTTATTCGTAATAACTTATTTAAAACTGGACTAAACGATTTGAATTTCACTTTTATATAATATAGGGACTAGTATATTAGACCATGATCAAACTACTTTCTTACAATTTTACCGTTACTTAGAATGAAAAAACAAAATAAGAAGCTCTCGTTGACGCGAATCAAAGCACATTTTAATTGAATTTGAAGACAAATATATATTCATCAATGAATCGCGTATTTTACAATTTAATATTTCGTTGCTAAAAGTAACTTTATTCACCCTTGCTATCACAGCAAATTTCCCACGGACAATTGATAAACCACGTGTCTTCAGGCTTAAACGCGGGCAGCCGGAGTACTATAAGAAGACGTAACGCCCACGTCGAGAACGTCACGAAATATTTCGAGGAGGACGGGGCAGGTCGGCAGGCCCAAGGTCGGCACGAGAAAAGGAACAAGGGCCGAGGAAGCGGGGGAACACCCTCATTTAATTACGCGGCCGCGGCGGCTCGATTTTACGTTCGTACTCGCGCCTTATATCTGCCGTCCCCGTTGGAAGGCGTGTCATAAAGTGGCTCGCCGTTTCCTCGGACGCGCGTATACACGTCGGCGCGTATAAATAAATTTCCCCGGGAAATTTATAGGTTTATTAGGCGAAACGATAATACATGCACAAGCGGGGCTACGGCGAGTCGTCCGGCCCCCGGTTCGGCCGCGTCCAGAGTTTATTGGGAACAAAACGCGGCCCCGCTTCTTCGTACAGCTGCGACATCCCGGAGATCGTCGCGCGCCGGCCGCCAGGCCTAAGCCCAGGGAAAAGGGAGGAAAGAGGACGGGAAACGGCCACCGCCATTTTCGGGCTACGCTCGTTAAAGCGTGCCGGACACCTGTCATTAATTACAACCGGCCTACGTGTTCCCGCGCGTTTTCCACCGTCCAGTGGAATTTATCGAGAACGCGCCACGCATCCGATCGCCGCTGCCCTGAATCGTTAATTAACAATCGCCTTAACTCGAACGGGCCGCGCGCGTGACTTTCTCTGGAACTTGCCAGAATTTTCCGCGAATCTCGCGGTAACGAGCCGCATTTCTGCCGTGTATCTTGTTCTTATAATTAGCAGATTAATGCCGGATCTATTCCACCCGATTTCTCCTTTAATCATTATCAACACTTTACCGACCGGCTTTTAATTAAAAAAAATATATATATAATATTACATGAAAATATATAATAATATGTAATGTTATAACGATATGTAATAATATGTAATAAGGTACAAATCGGCTTTTTCCTCCGAACATGTAAGCTCCAATTATTATATATATATATTTTTGTATATTAGATATTTTCCGCAATTGATAAAATTAATAAAATAAAGATGAAAACTTCAATTTCACATTAAGCTACTGCAAGCACTGGTATTTGAAATATTCGATTACAAATTCACGTCCTGGAGTGAAGCAGAGTTTCATTCGCTGATTCAGCTTCGCATCTCATTGACCACTTTTTTTTTCGTTAATAATTCGCAGACGAAGCTGCGGATTTTATTTTCGCTAAGGAAAATGTTTCTTTAACCCTTTTTGCGGACGACGACTTTTTCGATCGAGTAAGGCAGCAGGACGAGGCGATTTTGTCAAATGCGTTTAGTGTCTTGCATACAAATTATTTTAAATTGTTTATAATACAAAATATAATTTATATACGATTATATGCAATTATATACAATTATATAATTTATATACAATTACCTTAATTTGTACATAATACCAATATAATTTATATACAATTACCTTAATTTGTACATAATACAAATATAATTTATATACAATTATTCAAGCGAAACACCATGGCGACTGAGAGTCGCCTCTCGCCCGAAAGGGTTAAATGACCTCAGAAACCCCTCATTTCCCGGCGTTACGATAACTTTGGTACACCCTGTAGGATTGTTAGGAAATGAGAAAGCGTAGATTTAGATGCAAGTTCTCTTCCGATGTCGTATAAAATTGATACGTTCTCCGGACCTCTGGGACCTATTTCAATAGAGTTGGTTTAGATGCTATGAATCATCAATTATAGAGTAGGATCATAAATTAAGGTGCATTTATCAAGCAGACACTTCGATTCCTATAGTCATGTACCCTTTGGTTAAGTAATTTATCACGGCGCGGCCTGCTTAGAAAAATGTTTATTGGAACATGCCCGACAACAGATTTTTTAGGTAACGTGACCTGATATCTTCCGTATATTATAATGTATTAATGTTAACATTTCTCATTGCAATTTCAATGAAAATTTCCCATTCTTGTGTTTGAATTACAAATTTTTCTCAAGGGAATTATTTACAGTATAATAAGTTAATTGCATCACGTATTTATCGATATCATCATTATTAAATAATAACGTAACGCTTCTTCCTGAAGCAAACAGGAAAAGTTAAACAATTAATTAAAAATAACATGGAGACGTTAGGTATGTCAAATCCGAGAAACTACGCATCTCCAAATTTTATTTGGAAATTAATATCAATTTTTCAGACCAAATACTCTTGGAAGTGCTGCTCATTATTACCAAAATATGAAATCAAATACTCTTTTTATACCCTGACAAGAATAAATAACATTTCGAGCATAATAAAACAATATCGAATTTTTCTCTCTTTCAAGAAGAAATCCACTGGCACGAATCCGGCGAAACGTTCGCATCTCGAGCGTCAGTCTCGCCGATTCTCCGAGGCTTCTCGCAACGCAGGACCTCTGACACGGCAGTCAAGGGGTTGGCGGAGGGTAGGTAGAGAGGGGGGCAGGTCGGAGTAGGATGAGATACGTCGTATCCCCGCGACCGCGGCTTAATTGACAGTAGCCGGGTTCGAGGGGGGTAACGTGGCCGGCTACCTCGCGTCCTTATTATCGTTAATTTTAATTAGAGGTTACTGCCTTGTCCCCAGCGTCCCCGGGAAGATACGCGCGCCCGCAGGAGCAGCGGGACGTCCCCGGGTGCCCGGTGGACCGGCGGAGAGGGGGGGTCCCCTCGGTCCGCGGGAGAGGAGACGCGAAAAAGGACACGGCGGTCCTGATCCTGATTATAAACGACTGCTCCTGCGCGGATACGAGCGCGGCGCGGTGCCCCGCCGCGAGAGAACGTCCCGAGACCACGGACGAGACAAGATTCTGTGAGATGATTCGAGGGAGCCGCCGCCGCCGCCGCCACCCCTCCCTGCGTGAATCTTCGGCCGGGCGATATCTGATCCTGCGCGGGACAGCTCCCGGATTCGACCGACGTCGTTCCTTACCGAAGAATCCCGCGGCGAATCTAATTTCTCTAATTTCGGCCGCCGTTGCGGGAGGACGCGTTCCCCTTCGGCCTTTACCCGATCCGACTCCCGGCTAAATTGAGGAATTTTAATGCTTCCGAGCCACTGTCTGCTCGCTGAATCCTTAAACCTGTGGGAAACCGGCGCTGTTACGCCTCGGACAACAGAATGCGTGCGCGCGCGTGTACGAAACCTGCGAGGCAACCGAAAATGTAACGTACACGCGGTAGCCTTTTGTGAACAGAGCTGTATGTAGTTGCAGTTGTAGAACCTAAATGTTACAGAAGTTAGAAGCTATATTATAGCATAGAGAATTTGTGCTTATTTATGAGAGAGTATTATACTACTACTGAAAATTACTTATATTGTTACTGTTAAAATCGTATTACTGTTATTGCTATAGTTGCTGTTACTACTACCGTTACTAATATAAATTCTTTCTATTTATTAGACGCCTCGTTTCTGCGATGTCGTTTCAAATAGAAAAGTTGACGAAATGATTTCTTTATTTCGCTTTATTATTTCAATTGATTACAATTTCCGTATAAAGTCTTTTTTACGAATCGTCTAATGAATGCGTATTTCTAACGTGACACACAATTTCAAGTTGTTCGATCCAATGTGACAAAAGTAATTTACAAAAAACAGTCCTATCATAATTAGCTATATGATCATCGAAAGCATCCATCATCCTTAAATAAAATTCACTTTCGGTAAGCAACAAATACTAAAACAATTTTGTTTCAAACTTCTGTTCCAACTTTTTAATTACGCTTATCCATTTTGCCACGCGACAATTCATCTTCCTTACAAAACACACTATTAACCCTGTGCACTTGAAGCCATTTCAACTAGAAATCTCAAGAAATTTCTTTGGCTTACAGTATCTCCATTTTATATAATAAGGTGCGTTTTATGGATATGTAATTGATTCTTGACATTGGTATCAACATAACATAACCTTAACAATTTCCAGACTGCAAATGTTATTAGTATAGAAATTATTTTGCAATGTGATAAAGCAATTTTATGGTGCCTCACAGTCACCACTTGAGTGCAAAGGGTTAAACCGACGATCCTGTATGATACGCTTTCTTACCCGAGGAATTCATGGTGTCGGAGGGTGAACGCCGCCGCGAGATCCGAGAGATCTCTCCTCCCGCGCAGACGCGGAGCGAAGTCGCTGGAGGGGTTCCGGCGCGTCGGACAATTAAATCTTTTTAATCGTCCCGCGTAATTGGACCGAATTAGTGATGCCGTCCATCCAGCGGCGGAACCCACTCCCTGATTATCGCTCGTCGCCGGGGCCAAATAACAGAGAGATAAAGCGGTATCGAGGGGACGGGCCGAATGGAAAAGAAGAAGAGGAATGGGACCGGAGCCGGCGAGCGAAAGACCGACTATACGGGGCAGAGGGGAGCACTTAGCGGAATACGTCCCGGTGATTATTGGCCGTGATAATGATCGAGTCGCTGCGGAGTTGTCTATGGCGTGATTGTAGGTCGCGACGGTGATCCTTAGGCCATGTGCGAGGGTGGTTATTAAGAGCGACCGGTTCCAACCGGGAACATCAAGGACTCGGATTAGAGAAGTGGCACGGTGCTCCGTGCTTTCGTTCGGGGCACGCATAGAGACATTAGATCGGCGACGTTCCGATATGTAAGGAGTGTCTTTTCATTATACTTAGTCGCTTGGTTCATGTATGAGCTTCGTTTGATTAACACGTTCAGTGCTGAAAATCGACCACTAAAATCCCTACATAATTAAAGCAATTTATTTAATTAAAGCAAAACTAGAAAGTTAATGTTTATAATAGGAGGCTGAATTAAAAGTCTTTCACATTTGAAACATTCTAGTCAAATTCAATTTGTTCAAATATATCACAATAAAAATTAATTCTCAAGATTGGTTAGAAATTAGCGTCACCCATATTTGGGTGACGCGGCGCTCAACGTGTTTAGTATTTCGTTTGCTGAAATTCTTGCAAGTATTTGATTATCTCGATTATCGTAAAAATTTAGTTTTTCATAAACATGTATAATGTGAATTTAGAACAGGAAAAGAAAAGCACTGTTGGCTAATCGTTTAAACTTTTAGGGGCTGAAGACTTTATTACCTTTACAGATTTCACAAGTAAAGATCTAAGTCTAATGTGATTTATTTATAACACGATTTATACAATTCATATTCTTCTAAAATACGTCACATATTTATAATATAATAAACACCAAATGTTAAACATATTCTGCTCATCTTGGGAAGAAAAGAACTGCTCTCTATTATTCAACCCTCATCCATTTTGGACGTGTAATCTCGTTTCATACTCATTCCGTCTCAGTATTAAATGAGGAACGAATGAAGCTTAGTGATTAAATGAGGAACGAATGAAGCTTAGGGATTAAATTATTATTTAAGAATGCATATATAAATTATTATTTAAATTATAATTCTGTTAAAATACTGTAACACGAAGGATTCGACCCGTTAAAATATCTACATAAATAAATAAGTAAATAAAGAAATAAAAAAATCATTTATTTAGAACCTTAGAAATTATTTGTACCAATCTAGAGATAGTTAACGGTACCAACAGTAAGTTTACAAATAATGGCAATAAATAAATCATCCGACTTTTCTCCGATCTATATTTCCACCGCTCCGCAGAGATCGCATCGAAGTTGCAGCGCCACCCAACGTTAATGAATCGCAGAGTGGAATGGATCGCAGCTAAATGGTACGAACGAGTGCATTTCCCTTGGACTATCGTGGCCGGCGCATAAATTTTATTAATAACCTCGCGTCGCGAGGCTGGATGGCAGGTAACAACACCAGCACGCTAATTCCGAGCCCGGGATTCGCAGCCAGTGTTTACTCGACGATGATTTCCGAGGGCCGAGATTCTTTCCGCTGACGGGGGTATTTAGCCGGACGTATTTACCCTGAGGAGACAATGTAATGGGTCAGCAATTAGACGAGAAACGATTAAAACTGGCCCTTAATTGGCCGCGGTTGGAGCCTCCCGAGCGATTCACACTCGCGTCCCAACATCCCTCTTCGTCGATCGTTCCACCCTTCTCTCTCTCCCTCTCTCTCTCTCTCTCTCCTCTCCCCTATCCTTTATACCGTTCTTTATTCCACCGTATGAACTCCATCGCCTTTTCCCTGTCCGTTCGAACAACCGTCTTCTCACCGCCTCCGCCGGCCACCCCGGGGCGATAAATCACGCGTGCATCGTACAAGTAGTAACTAGTAACCAATTCGCGTTTTGTACGACTCCCGTGAGATATTAGCTATTACAGAGACTTATGGCGCGGAACCACCCTCGCCCTCTGGCTACGGGCCTCGCAATGATCATCGTGATCGACCTTGATTAATTACGACGCGATGATTGCCGCTCGCCGTTTCTACGCGGTCAGGTAGCACGGTGTGACATGATTTTCTTCCCCTCAAAAATTGCGAAACATGCAAGAGAAACAATGGCGGTTGAGGGTAGCAAATTTTTCAGCCAACAAAAGCGATTGGTTGAATAGTTCTGTTTATTCTTGCGGATCATTTCAGCAATTCCGGAAGACTTGAAAAAGTGACTTACATTTTTTAGATGCCATTAATTAATAATTGTGTAAGGGTTTTGAATTAATTGTGTTAACGTTGATTATGATAGTGTTTTTCCAAAGCAAACACGTTATTTCATATTTCTTCATTGCACTTGTGGAAACGCTGATTGCGAGAAAATTTCGTTGATATTAAAGAAGTGTAATTTATAAAATATTAAATTGCTAATCAAATGCACTCGGTGAAATTGAAGTATATACAATTATAGTGAACACTCAGTCTCCGTTTTAATACTGAAGAATAATTGTAGTACGACTTGATAACCAGTTGTTTAATTAATTTTCGGTGACATTAGCATACTATTACCATACTGTTATCATGTCTGCTCAATCTGATTAAGAAGATTAATTCTAATCTCATGCATATTACTCAGCAAATAATACTTCCGTGGTCTTAATTCGACTCAAAGTCCATGCATACAGATATATCTGTACGAATGCTTCGTAATTCTCTTCTAATATCCTCATAATTTCGTAGGTGAAGTAATTTATGCACGTTTCTGTGTTAATGGGCCCCCTTTCAAGCGCCGGTCTCTCGTGATTGTACGACGTGGCTGCTAGTACATTCCTATTCATTTATGGATTCATGCTAATATTTTCGCGAAAATATCTATAATAATCCGGACCTATATAATCAATTCTTTTTCTTTTTTTTTACATACCCGTCCAAGCCACGTGTTTTTCATCTTTCGAAGTTCTCCTCGAACTGCTTATCATTTTTTGTCACGCGAACGATCCGCCGCGGTTTCGACTCGACGCAGTTAAGAACAACGAAATTTCCCGTTTCGCAGAAAATCGGGACGCACGCCATTTTAAACAGCGGCAACGAACAAGCCGCGGTAATCATATGTGTTTGAGCACATTATATAATATTCACGGTCATTATACTCTTCTCTATTACGCTCTTCTTAAATTTGTGGCACGTTAGCGACACGCTAACAATCTTCCAACACCGGTTTTTATCATAAAACGTATTTGCATACGTAATCATATAAATTACTCTGTAAAATATACGGTAATTTGTAAATCGCGCACGATCATGAAGTATAAACATTGACACTTTAATTATTAGTTTAAAATTGTGCACGGAAGAAAATGTACGCGACACGGTCGGAAATATATTTTGTACGGACGTGCACAGCCCGGTAATTATTTTCAATTGAAGTGACACGCTACAATCTGCGTCGTTTTACAATCGACGTTTATTATTATCATTACAGGACGCATTGATAAATTCTGGATTATGAGTGGGTTCGTTTAAAAATTGTATTCGATAGATAAGCGTCGTTCAAAAAATTTTAAAGAAATTCAAGGTAGAAGGAGGCGTACGTCTTCATTCAGTAATTTACACAAGTCGAAAGCAATACGGTAATGTTCTTAACAAATTCGCATCTCTAAACTATGCTTTCAAACGGCATAGCCGATTAAGATGGTCAAAACTGCCCTTAGAGTTTTCTCAATGAGTCATGCACCGTTCGATAGTTGACCAATAAAAACTCACCTGTGCAAAATTTTAACCCTGTAACTTTTCCGTGATGGAAATCTCATCCTACGATGAGATGGTCGAATCGAGTGAAGTAGTATTACAGTTATCAGGGTAATAGAAAAGGTAGCGGCTCCGTTGCCGTGCGCAGACGGGAGGCGAAAGTGCTCGCGCTTGCGGGCGTTGAAGTCTCCGGCGCTCGGGCAACGCGAGCGCCAATTCTTAACTACGCGGCGGCGGAAGGTGGCTGCAAATTACTCGCGTTTTCCTTCGCGTTTCACTCGGGCCGAATGGCCGTGTCCCTGGGCAGTCGGTCGCCCGCAGCTCCGACCCCCGGTGATTACGAATATCTGGCTTCTGCCTGGGATGAGGCGAGGTGGAGTCAGGCCGTGGAGACGACGAAATCATCTTAAGCGGTAAATTACACATATGCTAAGTGGTCGCGATTCAAATTATTATTATCATCGTCAACCCTCGGCCACGGAATCGCTCTTCCGAGAATGATTACACGCGGCCACGGGGACGCCGCGTATGCTAAGACGGGTCTCTCTCTCTCTCTCTGTTTTCGGGGCCCCTGTTCTTTCCTCATTTGTATGCGATTTCGAACTAGCAGCGGTGCGCATGCATCTCGCCACGCTTTCGAGAACCTGTCCTTATGGCGCTTGGAACAAAGACAAATTACCATGTAGAGAATATTACCGAAATTATCGGCTTCGTGCGTTCGAAAAGCTTGCGTCGATAAATCGAATCAAATCGTTTCATTGATTATTTAAAGATCGAAGTTACATACCATTCAGAGATCGATTACTATTTAAAGATTGAGATTTGGAGATCGATGCTACATACGTAACTCGTGCCAGGAGTAAGAGGCCTCGACTAAGAGACAAGAAGAGATTTAAACGTCGAGCGAAACGAGATGATCGAACAAGGCGAGAAGTTGTAATTTTCGTGTAAAACAGAGTCACGAGTTGCTAAGAATTATTCGTTAAGCCCCGTTCAATTTGAGGAGCGGTAATCATAGTCATCAATATAATTTCTAGAGATGTTTAGCCGCTAATATGTATCTAAAAAAAACCCGGCGTCTCGACGGTGAAGACGGTGGAGGAGAACCACTGCGGAAATGATAGAGTATACAAAGCAATCCCCGCATTCGAGCCCAATTGGAGGACCGATTCCGGTAATACGTTATTAATTTGAATGGGCCCGCGCGCGCGATGAATTATTTAACGGGGCCCCGATTACCCTAATGCGTCGCGCGTCCTCTTTTATTAAAAACGCTCTCGTGTATGCGACCGGTCATAGCCGGGCCCGATCGGCCGATTTTCTTTTTCTCGCCGTGACTTTCGGTCACGGTTCTTTGTGCCCGCACGATTCTTTTAATCGCGAGACACCGTCAAGCGGTCGGAAATGCACGATTCTTCTCGGAACTGCGACCGACAGATTATTGTTATTAGCCTTCGAACGTTGGACACGTAGCGCGCAAACGGTTCCCCCCCTCCCCCGAAATTTCATATTTCTGATGGAACCGTCCGCGGCACGTGCCAATTATTTCGCGCTGCTATTCGCGAGCTCCTTTGTTTTCTCCAGTCCTTCGCAGAGCACCGGCGTCTCGTACGCCAGTGTTTGCGATTTAAATGACTGGGATTACGTGTACTATGATTAATGTAATGCGGCGAGTTTGTTATTTGCGTGGCTGTTGATATTATGATCTCTACCTGTATAATACTAGTTATTACTTATTCCGACTATTTGTTTTAGTGTTTCCTCGTCAAAATTGATATCGATAGGTAATGATGGGAAAATTGGAGTACAAAGGGTTACAAGTGCTCCAACGGAGTACAAAGGGTTAGAAGTGCTCCACTGGCATTTTATAAAAAAGTCGTGTTCTTCGAGGCACAAGAGCGATGTTTCCAGCCGTAAGAATTTGTTGCCGATGTTACATAAAAATTCCCCCTTAAGGGCGCGGACCCCACCCACGAAATTCCTAGACGGCGGTGGCACCCGTTAATTCGACGAACCGGCGTCCCGGTCGGTTTGCGCTTGGCAAATATTCTCGAAAACCCTCACCGCCGGCCAGGATCCCTAATTGCCGGGCGTCGCGCCAGTGGTTCAGTGGTCCCCGAGGACAAAGACCGCTCTTCTCTTCCTCCCCGTACGGCACCACCTACGATTGGAATTCCATCCCCTGGCGGTGCGGTAACGCGAGCCGTTGCGCAGACCTCAGGAATGCCCCCCGAGCTGCGACGGTTCTGTAATGTTACGTTCACGAAGCAGGGGAGGGACACATTGGTCCTCGAGCCCCGGCGATCCGAACGAGAGCCCGCTCGCGTAAAACATCGAAATCCTGGCCGGGAACCAAGTACGGATGCTGAGTCCTTTGGATTTAGTGTGAAATATCCGCGCATAATATTTTGGTGGTTTTAAGATTAATGTAATAGGGGTACTAATATTCTTTAGTAAAGATAGCCGAGTGTACATTGTAATATTTAATGTTAATCATATTTAATTTAATTATATTACATTGATGTATCAATATGAAATTAATTATTATTAATATAGTATTTAATATTTTCACCTATGTGGATCATTACTTCTGATATTTCAGTGCAATATCGAAAAATTACTGAAATTACAAAGAGACATTCGTAGGGAATTTGTTAAATATTTCATTAAACAGTATTTCATAGAAAGCTTTACCAGTATATTGCACAATTAAAAATAAAAATAAATATATGAACACAGATTTCTAAATGCTTTGTTAATCTTCTAGCGGAGAGTAAAATTTGTGCAGCTTCTTTTGCAGAATAATAATATGTCAGATTGAAGTATGCCAACAATTTGAAGTTAAAAATTTATGGAGGAGAATACAAAATTATAATTTTGCCACGCCGCGATCTTTTTCGTTGGAAGTATAGTAGATATTATAAAATGTATAGAAAATGATAATAGAATCGTGCCATCGATGTTTTACAGTGTGATAAAAATGAGTAAATAACATAATAAACCATGTATAAAAAGGACCAGATAATTTCTATAAATTCCTATTTTACTTTTCTCCATTGCAAATAAAGCAGACAATTTTCATAGTGCATAAAGTTGATTTGGAGTTTAATTATTACCCAATTTTATTACTCATTGTTTCGCATATGCTATTTTTATCGATAAACTTTATTGCTTTATTCTTTTTCATATTTTCACCGTAGACGAGGCAACCCTTTTGCTTCATTTAGCTCACTCTGGGGGGATCGGTAATCTCGTACGAGATAATAGGACAATCTTTCTAATCTTCGTAACCTTTATTCTTTCGTCCCTACGTTATCGATTAGCCCTCCGCCGCACGTGAAACGCCCAATTCCCGAAGACTCGCACAGGCAACGTCCGCGTTTCGTCAGCAGCGTTCATTCCCGAACGGTAGATAAATTTCTTCTTTACGAAATTGGCGGTTCTCCCCCCCGGGGGCGAGTGGGTGCTCGGTAATGAGGGCGAATCTCCGAGAGTCCCCTTGGCGCGGTTCTCATTTAAAAGTTTCGCAAACTAGAACGCGCGCCGGTTCACGGAATCGGCTCCGGACGAGAACGGCGAATTCGGTGGGCCCCGGCGCGTAAACGTGCGGGTGGATGATTGCCATGATTGCCCGGTGATTATGGGAAATTTTCGAAAAGTCGACGATCCGGGGAGGGCCACCCTGTACCCTTTCGACACTCGGGGGGTAATCGGACGGTACCGAGTTAATCGCGTCTATTACCGGAAATTCTGGAAAGCTGACGCAGCGCCCGATTAGCGGGCCGTGAGCACTACCTTGATCCCCTCTTTGATCGCGCCGACTTTGATTAATCCATCGAGATTACTTTGCTATTAATCAACGTTGGAAATTGTGTTTCGGGGAACCGAAGGCTGGCTGCGTCCATCCGTCTCGTTGCTTTCTAAAAACTTCACTGTTTGACGGCACGTTTTTCTGAATTGACGAATTCGAAGCAATTTCTAAATTCTATATTTTTTTGTTACATTGAGCTGAGGTTAATATAAAATTGCCAAGAGCTTTCTTTTGAAAACGAGTACTTTCTTTAATTACAACGGTAGTACATGCGACTGATTTTTCTCGCAACTTAACCCCATGCACTACGATAACGAGTCAGGCTCGTGATAAAGAATAAACAAAAATTATCCAGTCTTATTAAGGAAAATATTAAGGACAAATAATCAACGCAGCATGAAAGGAGTCATAGTGCAAGGGGTTAAACTGATTCTGATTACAGGTGTCACTGTTTGACTCCGAACCTCCACGTGTCTACGACAAAAGCAAACTTGCAAAATAGAAGAAAGCGTGAATATTGTGAGAACTTATAACACCTTTTCATAAATATCAATATAAATTCTGCTTGAAGTAGACACAGGAATTATGAAGACATTTTCAAATAAATAATAAGTGAAGATATTTTTTCCCAGAATAAGATTAATTTATAGCTATCGTCAACTAACAGCAGAACGAATGAAAACGAACATAGTTAAACAAGAGCGTGAAGAGGATGTTACGAGAAACACATCGGTTGATGTTAATAATTCACGGCAATTTATTAACGTAAATTTTATTGTTTAAATTAGACGTGACAGTATTATGTCGTATCTACAGGAAAAGTACAAAGTTATAAGTTATGCTATATGTATATCATATATATATGTATACATATATATATACACACACACGAATGTATATATGCATATATATAATATACACATATATATTATAACACGATAATAATCGTACGAGATAGCGAAGAGGTTCCTTACTTCAGCGTTCGATTACGAGTTCGATGGGATGAATTCTGGGATTAATTGGTAGCTTTGAAACGGGGTGCAAAGGGATCCAGTGGGTAACAATGGGACAGATGGAGGCATTTTTTTCGTGGTGGGTGGATGGATGGTTAAGGGGTGTCGGAGACGTAACATAGAAAAATAAATGTGAATCGCCGAAAGCAGCCACGATAGAAGGCACGACAAATTGCTACACGGAAGCAGATGCCCGCTCGCAGCATCCTTCTCTCACGACAGGCTCATCGTTTCTCGCATTGTTTACACCGTTCTCGCATCGTACATGGAATAACACGCGTCATACGGGCGCGGCGTCGGATGAAAAAAAGAAACACACGACCGATTGTAAGGCAGCGTTGTGCACAGCTCGTCGATTACCGATTGTGCAAAAAAGGAACGAAATTATTTTCGTGATATACGTGAAGCAGAATAATTTCGTTCTTTCGTCGTGAAAGCAGCGTGAAAAACGAATCGCGGCGGAACAGCATCGCGGCGAAGAGGGACGTGTTCGAACCGTGAAAACAGCGTCTCTCGAAGACCCGGTGTCTCTCGCAATCGCTTCCGGTCCCTCTTCCTCGCTCGCCGCGGGCGCGCGCGATTCGCTCGGTGAACGCGAGGAGAACGAGCGTACAACGGTCGAACGAGGGGCTCGATCGCGGCCCGTCCGCTTCAATAATCGAAAGAAAATCGAGGAAAGACACGGTCCACTTTAGCCGGATATCGGCGAGTATTTTTGAAAACGTGTATATGTACAAATACAGGTGATTTTTATCTCTCCTGCGGCTTCGCGGCCGCATTCCAAACTTTGGCGATTGCGACAAGCAACAACTTAACATCTAGACTCCTTAATTTTTTCGTTCGAGGGACCAACGCGTCGTGAATGCGATCATAATCGACTTTGAGCACGAAATTTTGAACTTTCATCTTGATTACGTAAAAAGTGCAAGCAACAATCTTTTCTAGGAACGCAATCAATTTGTACAACAGAGTCGAACAATTTTTCTTAAAAATTGCTTATATTTGGCTAAGAGAAATATTTTTCTTCGCACAGGTACGTAAGCATGTCTTGTATCAATTGCTCCATGAAAATAAATATTTCGTAAAGTAAAGTTGAAATATTGTGATGTAACAAATTCATTCGGTAAATTAATAAGAGCTTAAATTTGGAAGAATGTTGCATTTCTGATCGGTTTCTCATCGCATTGTCACCTCAAAACACTTACTCCGCTATAAGAACGCAACGTTCCGGTCGCTCTTTCCACAACTCCGAGAATATCTCGTTTTCGTATCCTTATCGCATTAATCGGTAAAAAATAGTGATTAATATGAGCGTATATGTTGTCTTGATTCTTTTAATACGATTAGATGTCTATATTTAAATGTCTAATATACGTAATATGCGAATATTTGGCGTGACTTCGGGAATCGATGAGAATAGGGATTATCGATGGAAGGGAACGCTTTTATTGAATGGATCTAAACGAAAGGGCGGAAGACCTAACATTAAGCAAGCACATACGAAACCGCCAATCTTCAAACCCTTCGATTAGAAAATACAAAAATATTTCAATATTAATAATATTCACATCTCCGCGCGCGCGCGCGCGCACTTTCGTACAAAGAAAAGAAAAAGAAAGAAAAGAAAATCCGCTATCGAATGATTCTAAAATCAAGACGACTTTTCGTGTGCATTTACTACTTCGCATCATTATTTCGGGGCCTCGAACGCTCACTTCAATAAACAAAAAAAAAAGAAAACTGATTTTCTGAAAATATTGTAACAGTTACAATAGCTAAACGTTATTTATAATAATATAAATAATTGAATTCTCCAAGATTTTCATTTACAAGCTTATGAAGCATTCGAATTGAAAACTCCTTCGGCTGCTATCATATTTGCAATTTAAATAAATCTTACAATGAAACTTGAAAGATACGCTCTGTTAAAAAATAAAACTATATAGTTCTCTACGCTTCTCGCGCGGTATTTTTAGGTAATTAAGACCCCTTAACACTAAAAGCGGCGAGCTTCCATGGTAACTCGTTTGAAATTTTCTACAAAAATTACTTAAGTGTACGGTAATTAAAATTTATAATAATATGCACACGAATAAACTTAACTAATCAACTGCTACAAACGTGCAATCTCCCACGACCGTTTCACGGTCTCTCCGATATGCGCGGGTAATGTTCAAGATAAGACCAACGATGCCCGCTTCAATCTCAAAAAGAAACGTTACGAAGAAGAAAACAAAAGAACAGGCTTAAACATTGTTTATCAAAATGATCCGAGACTCTTCCGTATGCACCCTCTTAATAAAAAATCAACACGGGGAGATGGCGGAGAAAAAGAAACGAAACGGGTAGACGGTACAATTTATCCACAATTGCATTTAGCAGGATTTGTTAAACACAGTTATCAGAATTAATTTGCGATTAACAGCAAGAACAAAATAATCAGAAGGATGCGACTACAATCCCTCTTAATACTACGCTAACGTATGTACATTGGGGCGAACACGATCGCGAAGAAACTCGGTACAAAATTAAAGGGAGACACACGTTATACCGCGAACCTACGAGAAAGGAAAACCGTCGAACCGACGAAAAGTACGATCAGTTGATCCGAATATCATTGGTGACATGATCGAACCAACCGTCGCCATCTTTGTCTCGCCGTAACAAGGAGAGCCTCCCAGAACGATTAGCCGCTTAGAAAAAGTTATAGTACTCCAATTCCTAATAAATGAAAGGAGTGCTCTTCGTTAGAATCTTATCTTTTATTGCTTGACACTTTTTTTAACCATAATAACTGGAAGAGTGAACTAACAATTCAGATAATGATCGTTAAATATGTTATTTAATAACATCCAACTACGACCGTATGCATGCATACATAAATATTGCTCCACATTTATCAAATTTTATAATTATTGTACCGGATAAAAGTTCATAATTAAAATTGGATGAACTCCCCCGATTGGATAGACAAATACACAAGGTAACACATGTTGAACAAAGATACACGCGGAATAAAAATTTACAACAAAGAAAAGATGTTTGTATGTTTTTAGAAAAATACTCAGAAATAAGCGTCACCAATGTTAATTTGTATATCACATCGAATTTGTGGACCGAACAATCTTTGTTCCCTTTATTAGGAAGCAGAGTACCACAACTTTTAAAATCCTGACTTCCCGAAGCTAATCGCACATCCAGGGAACTTCTCTCGCGGGTACCTCGAGATAGATAACGTTTGCGTTTCTTGTTCAGTAAGTTCTTCCGCAGTCTTATGATTCCTATCAGACGATCTGTCGACGAATGCGATTATGATTTACGAACGATGATCGTCTTCGCGCAGAAAATGCACTTTCTCTCGCTCCTTCCGTAGCTCTCGAACATAACAACCGGCCCGATGCTCCGCTCTCTCACTCTCTCTCACTCTCTTTCAGCGCGGTTCGAATCCTTATCGCGAACGTCGCATCCGACTACGCCTGCGCGAGGCTCCCGAAAGTTCCAATCGGTCATGGTTGAATTAAAACGCGAGCGCACGAAAAACTTTCTTCCCGGTCTCTGCGCGTTACGCCGATCTCGCTCGCGATCGCTCGTTCTCCTCTTCGACTTCCGTTGCCAACGCTTCCGAGCAACGGCGATTTCTACCGCGTCTCTCTATTTTGACTTTTTCATTCTGTCCCGTTGTCTCAAGGCAAAATTTAGTACGGTATTCTTCCTTTTGCGTGTACGAACCGAAACAAAAGGATACGGGTAAATGGTACGGTCTAGGCGTGAACAAAAGAACGAACGATCATGATCAGGTACGCGAGATCGTTTCGAAAAGCGAACGATCGCCGCGTATGATGAACAGGTGTCTGACGTGTCCTGTGTCCTAGACCGGCGGCAGAGCCCACAGGGTCGCTGTCTTGTCGGCGGAGGTGCTGAGAAACGAGAACTCCGTCGGGTGCCATCGGCCTGAGATTACTTTGTCCTGGTGCTGCGCCACCACCACGCTGGGCAGAGGCATCGTTAGGTCACCTACGAACATGTAGATTATTGGTAATGGAAATTTGGTGTTTTGGTAATCTATGTTACGATTAAATACAATAATTATAATAATAATTGTATTATAATATATTAGATATATTATATAATAATAATTATAATAAATGCTATAAGACTACTACAACTCGTCATTCGAACGGATTCTAGACTGCTTATTTTACGATTATTAAAATCGTAACGATGCTTTTATGGACAATTAACATTATAGTCAAAGATCGATAGTGTTTAAACTATTCCTTATATTCCTTACTATATTCCTTAGTAATGTAATCTAGTTTTAAGTTTATAATATTTATTCGATTGAGAGATTCTCGAGATGCTTTATATTTGATGTACTATCTATAAGGTGACTGTCAATGAGTCAAATGATTTAAAAGTAAAGAATAACTAAAGCAAGCATTCGCCATTATGCTATATAAGAAAAGATACAGCATATCTTTTACAAAAATTAAAAGCCACCTTCGTATCTTCAGAAACATTAAAACATTTCGTTTTCTTGTGTATTACGTATTCGCTACCTTTATGGCGACTATATTGATGCTTCGATACAATACAAAAATTGTTTTATAATTAAAAAATTACCTGTCTCAAACTTGTTTCATTTACGTTCACAGAAATTATACAAATATCAAAAAAATTTCTAACTTCGTTCGAATCTCTACTATAATAAAAAGCGTTCAATATTTGTGTAAAAACTAACTATTATTGTTACAGAACAATATGTATAAATTAGTCCTGTCCAGAACTACGCAGTTTTAGCGTTAAAAATCGTTAAAAGTCTGGCAGCGAAATCGCTAGAGTGTACCTTGCAGATCGGTAAGAACAAGCTTATTATCGTAGCCACCGGTGAGTAGGTAATAAGCGGAAGGCGAGAAGCGTATGCTCCTGATGTCGGCCGCGTGCGGTTTGAAGCACTGCACGGTTCTTCCGCCACGGATGTCGAACAGGACGCAGCTACTGTCCTCGTGACCGGACACAAGAAGACGACCGGATGGATCGACGCAGAGCGCCGCGACGGGGCTGCCAACCTGCAACGGGATCAAATGCTGATCAGACACGAGGTAACGACTCTGTTCCATATTGATACTGAAGTACGTCCGATAAAGGTTCGATCCTGAGAGAACACTAGAGAGTGTGAGAAAGAGAGAGAGAGAGAGAAAGAGATTGAAAAAGAGAGTCGAAAGTTGTGGAAACTGTGAAATTGGTGATGGGGTATGATGATCGGTGCGTGTTGAAAAAACGTGGGTCGACGACTTTATCGGACGTGGAACTGAAAACGGAACTGAAACAACTGAAAATCGATGTCCTCGATGCATGCTGGATGCGACGTCCATTACAGAAATCCCTTCTGCGTTCGAAACATGATATACAGGGTGTTCCAGGTTTTAACGTTCAAATTGTGTCAGTGTATTCTATGGCACAAAGTAAAAAAGAAATGTTATGTAAGCATAGGTAACTATTACTGGCGAGAATTCATTTCAACATTTGGTGACCTCTGATAATAAACATAGTCTACGTAACTTCTTAAGAAAGCTCTATATAACCTATGTTTGCATAACATTTTTGTTTACTTTGTGCCATAGAATACACTGACGAAGTTTGAACATTAAAACCTGGGACACCGATTATAATACGGAAAAACCTAATTTCCAATGCGTAATATCGATAGCAGAAAATTTAATTTAATAATGCATTTCTTTGAATTTAATTTTTTCGCTATGTAGGTTAATTTTATATTACTTAATTCCTTCGACAAGTTTTTCTAAGATTATTCCAAAATATCTAAAAATGAACGAGAAATATACATTATTGCAGATCGGATACAGTCTTTTTACACAGCTAAAAGTTAAAATCAAATTTAAAGTAGAAAGAATTTCTGCAATTTGGACCAATGACGGGAAGAAAGCACTAATTGAATGAACTACTTCGCTAGTCAGTCCTTGAAACTTATGCTTCTAATTCCCGATGGATTGAGACAGCTATCTGAAGCAGGCCTGTTCATTTCGATTCTCTGACTGTGAAATTATTTTCATTGCGAAACATTATTCTGCGGAAGTATGAATGTAACAATGTCGCTTTATGAACAGACCTAGGATTAAATGATTTGAAAGCCAAATGGTACGAACGTGTTAAAGCAAGAGATTTTATCAATTATGGAGAATATTTAATTATTATTTCCATTATAATTCTGCTGTGATCTAATCAAGTTTAAATTTTCTAAATAAATTAGTGAACATATTTCAAAAAATATTTCGAACTTAAAAGCATTCCTCTTCATGAAAATTTTCCAAATCGAATTTTCATTTTTACCAAAATTATGTTCAAAGATGTTCTTAATGTACTGTCTATTCGACAGTGTCACACCCCTTGCCGTACTTCGACGAGTTTGACTCGTCCTAGAGATTCCTATTAAATTAATTTACTTTAATAAAGTTCCTTAAAATTCAAGTTTCAAGCAATAAATCTATGTTCTTTTAACAAATTACAAATCGAAAAAATTCTAATCGTAACCGTGAAAAAAAGTGATACGGCGAGGGGTTAATAAATTTGGTATTTTCACAATTTATTACTAAAAATTTGTTAACAGCTACAATTTTAGTTATGCACTAAAATCGTTTCCAAGAACATAATTTGATAATTTTTTCCGATTGATAAAACGTTGGATAGTTATTGAAAAACTGAAGGGTACTCCAAAGTTCGCCTGTCTCATTTTGGAAAAGATTGCTCGGTACCATCGGGCGTGTAAATTATTTCTAGATAGTCATGACAATCTTCTACGAGGTAGCTAGACTAACCCTGCTGCCAGGTACCGTAGCGGGCGTGACCATGTTGACGCAGCCCCTCGTTCTTAGGTCCCAGAATCGGACGGTCTTGTCCTGCGATCCGCTGACGAACATCGCGCCACCCCAATTGTACAATGTCAGCACGTGGCCGCTGTGGCCGCTCAACGCCTGGAAAGGTGTGCCGGTCGCGCAATCGGTTACGTAGATCTTGCAGTCACCTGCGCCGCCGCTGATCAACAGGCTCGACTTGTTCGAGGTGTCCTCGAGGAAGCACAGGTCGCGGACCGTGCCGTCGTGCATCGTCAGCTCGACTTCTTGACCTGCAAAGCGTTCGTGACGAAAGTGTCATTTTGCGGGAAAGTTCTCGCTTTTTTTGAGAGAGAGTGAGAGTACGTCTGGTTGCGCAACAATTATATAAACCGTGTGTTGCAGGCCGACACGTGGTGTCCGGCTGGGACTTTAATGACTGGTCTCCTTTTTTTTGTCGTGCCGGAATTTCGACGCGAGATCGCGGAGATACCGGAGTTATTAAATGTGATTAACGCGGTGTCCAAGGAAATCCTGTTTTGGCCCGGATGTTTGCTGGAAGTTTTGCAATTTTTTTTACGCGCTCAGACTATCGATTTATATTTCGGAATGAGAGTGACTAAAAATTGTATCTAATAATTCTGGATTATTAATCCTGGACTATATAATTCTGAATTGTTTCAAGTACTATATTCAAGTACTAAATTCAAGTACTGAATTTTCAAGTACTATATACATCGAAATGTCGGCGTCCTTTTATTGCTAATTTTGAAAGAGTCGCCTGTCCGTGAACGGTTTATAAAATTCATGTGTACGCATAGTTACGCAAGCTACAGGACTGAATTTAGCAGGAATAAAGGAATCCGTTTACGCGTGTTTTATAACGCGAAACTTTCCCACCTGTTTGTTGCATCGCGTGTAAAAACCGTATTATTTATATCCAGAAACGTGGCGCAACCTTTGCATGGAATATAATATTAATACGAATATATAATATTAATAGAAAATATCTAAAATTGATTTGTTTAGCCAGACGTTTGATTTACAAATATACAATTTCAATGGGTAAATCATCTCTTTCGTTTGAATATTTTCCAAGGCATTCGTCCAAATACGATCATTACCTTATATTTTGGAGAACGTTTGAAAACAATGCTCAATAAAACTGCGCGTTTGTTATAGAAATTTCACGTGCAGAGTAAGTGTACCAGGTTTCTATTTCTTCTATGAAATAATTAGCGGCAAAGAAGTTCTAATCTCGGCGCGGCGGCAGAAGAAATTACAGACAAGCCAGAAGAAACCGATTTCATTGGCCGGTGGCGTGGCTCGTTAAATCTAAAAGATAATCGTCCGTTTCGCTTACCTTCGAGGTTCGACGTGTCGGCATTGAAGCGCATCAGTTTGACAGTCTTGTCGTTGCTTCCGGTGGCCATTAACTGCCCGTCCGGTGTCCACGCGAGACAGTATATCGAGCCCTTGTGGTGTTTCGTTCTCTTGAAGAGAACCGTGGGCTGATACGTCTGGTGATCCTCCCTGCAACAAAAAAAGCCGTGCCCATCAAGATCTCGTTAGCGGTCGTCCACGAGAGCGCGCGCGCGCGCGCGTTCTTGCCGCGTTTTTCGTTTCGCGAACGATACGAGCGGAGGTACTTGTGTGTTCCATTTCACCGCGCAAGTATCACTAAAACAACGAAACGGAGTCACGCGACCGGAGTCTCGCAGCGAGCCGAACACAGCCCGAGAGACATCGGATCGGTCAGTTCGCGCGCGCGCGAACCGTTTCGCTTTTCCCCCGCCCGAGACTTTTTCGACGCGACTTTCCATTTCAGTGCCGCCGATAACGCGGCAGAATGCACCGAGGCTCGCGATCGTTATCGTAACTCAAACGCTTCGGTCGTACCGGCCGGCCGCGATATATATTTTTTTCCGCGTCCATACCGAAGAGATATTGCAGATCTCGCTGGGTTACAAGTATACGACGAAACTTCATGCATATTCAGATTTTACGATGGTTTTTTCTACCGCGAGATGAATAAATTAGGTTCCACGGGAGAGCTTATCTCGACGAAAACGAAGCAAAAGTTCTCCTTCCTCCGAGAGAGAGAGAGAGAGAGAGAGAGAGAGAGAGGCGTTCGTAGACGCGATTTATATTTTGTCTTGCTTGACGGGACTGGTAAATGAGTTAAATCCGCTGCACGTTCGTGAAATATTAGTAGGAACAGGAGGAACTAATAAGAGAAAAACGAGGATCGATCGTTAAGATTTTCACACTTTCGTGACAGTTATGATATGTGGAACTTTGAGCTACTTCCGATGTTATCGTGTGTATCTGTTCCTTTCACGATAATGTCTTTGGACGACATTATTTTCGGTCCAGGATGCAATTTCACGCTTATTAATTTCAATTTCAGTCAAAGCCGAAGTAGGATACTTGCGTAGTTTTAAATAGTTCAAGAAGGTTCTTATTGTAAAAGCAAATTATTATTACCGATTGCTCTTTTTTTGTTTTGAACTTGTTTCAAATTTCTAAGAAACAATGTTATAATATTCTGTATTTATTAGACAGTTTTAGTCATTAAAAGCTGTTTCTATTCCGTTTGGAATAAGTTATCTAAATAAGATTACTTTATCTTATTGATAAAGTTAATGTGGTAGACATTAGATTTTATAAAACATACTCGATTTGCCTATCAAGGTATTCAATTACATTCAAACACAAACATCGCGACTCAGACTCGCGAACAGATACTTGGGCCAAACATAAATATCGCGAGTTGAGTCGCGAACACATACTTGGGTCAAACGTAAACATCGCGAGTCTGAGTCGCGAACACATACTTGGGCCAAACGTAAACATAACAAGCCGAGCTCGCGGACTGATTTTTTGACTACATTCGAAAATTGCAATACATTTTCTACAATAATATATAAACAGCTATTATATACTACATTATTATATACAAAATATAATAAATTTATAATATCTATAAACGTAAAAGCATTAGAGTTTACTTCCTCAACTCCAGTATCGCGTAAAATTGACTATATCACAGGCATTGCGGACATCTACATTTCGGATCGTATTGCGACTGTTTACAAACATCAGTCTGGTCTGTTTAGCGCGCGTTGATGCGGACCGCTCGGGCCCGAGTTTCGTCGAGCTAAATGGCACGGGAAGGGGTAAAGTAAACTTAAAATAAAAGTCCTTTTTGAATTGCAGTAACCGTTTAGCGTTCTATTTCATCACTTCGAATTAATTCGAATAAAATTCTTAGATAAAAGAACGTTTTGATATTAAAACATTAGAATCGATACTCGCAACGACACAACGATGCGCAACGGTTTGCCGTCGATCGTTCCGGCGAGCTCGTTCCGACGACATCGATTCCTGTCGAGCGCGGAACGGCGCATCCACGGTTCTCATGCGTCACTTTCCATCAGCCTCGTTTTCCTCGTTGTTCCCAGGTCGTCCGCGAGCTTGGCGACTCGCCTCTAATTAACCGGCGAGAAGGAGGATGCCAGAGCGTGCAGAAGGGTCGGGCGACGGATCGTTTCGGCCGTGGAAACGAGGGGAGCGGATCTCCCCCGTCGACAACGATTTTAAGAGGCGAGGAGCGCCGCTTTCACGCCGGCTGCTCCTATTTACGTCGATTTTAATTAGCCACGAGTTTTCCCAGCCCAGTTCTCCGGTATCGTATATATACTGTTCGCCGATTAAACCGCGCGGCGAACCCGAACCGAACAGGGCGCCACTGGTTACTCCGCCGCCGCCGCCGCGCGCGTTCACTTTCTTCCGCGAAAACGCGTGTATCGCGTGCACGAAATTATCGGCCAGTCAGGATCACGAAACGAATCTTCGATTGCTTCATTAGAATCCGTCGTTTCACTTTCTCCGTGTAGAAAACGACAAGAGCCTAGGCTCGAACCGAGAACGATGCCGGGAACAATCGAGAACGATTCGAGGAACAATCGGAGCGACCGCGAAAACCCTGTTTGAATCAATTTGCTTCGACGCGCGTAAACGGTGCGAATCGGTATTGTGTTGTACCGCTGATCTAATTTTGATTTCTCGTTACGTGAAAGGCGGGTATTATATCGCCTCGATGAAATCTTCGCCGGCTTAGACCGACAAATAGGCCAGTCGTACGTGTTTCCGTTAACTTGGCATTCGTTAATTACGCCCGACTATTTCGGTTTCTGCAACCAGATTAACCCGTTCTGATTAAACGGTTAATTATCGCGAGCAACGCAACCGCGGGCGCATGTAGAGAGGCACCATTTTATTTTACGCGATCTATTCCAATGACTGCATCGAATTAGATCCGTAATGCTGAGGGTAAAGGTGCCCGATACGAGTTTTTCTAAATTATAATTCTTGATTGAAAACTCTAAAATTTATTTCTTCCAAATCTATGGGAAATACGGATAAAAATTCTGCTTTTCCGTAATAAAAAAAAGAACCGAAAGTATGGAAGTTGACGGATTTGAAAAATGAGTTCCTGCAACGAAAATAAGCTAGGGTTTCATACAGGATGTCCCAAAAGTCACTCGTACTCGGGAAATAAGAGGTGATGAGGTCATTTGAAGTAACTTTTTCCTTTATAAAAATTTTCGCCGAGACATCGTTAAGGAGTTATAAACAAAAAGCACTGACCAATGAGAAGCGAGCTCGATTGACGCGAGGCGGCTGAGTCAATGGGCAGAACTGGGCTTCTTTCGCTCATTGACTCAGCCGCCACGCGGCAGTCGACGCTCGCCTCTCATTGGTCAGTATTTTCTGTTAATAATTCTTAAACAAAGCCGCGAATTGAATTTGCGTTAAGGAAAAAGTTACTCCTTACAACTTTATTAAAACTGTGGTCCTCGTATTAGACAATTTTTATATATTATTAATCCTTTGCACTCGAAGCCATTTTTACTGTAAATCTGAAATAATTTTTTTAGTGCACAGTATTTCCATTTTAAGTTACGAAAGCGCATTTTATATATACCAATTTTACTCTCGCGATTCAGAGTAACAGTTTCATTTTCAACATTAAACTTTGTTGCTATAAAAATTATTTTAAAGGGTGACAGAACAATTTTAGCGGTGCCTCAGAGTGACCACTCGAGTGCAAAGGGTTAAAAAAGAGCCACACACAGAGGATCTGTACATCGAGATTCATTTGCTTTCGTGGAAGAGAGTAATTGCAAGTCGATCCTACAATCTCTAAAACATCAAGAATTAGATCATCAATTTCGATGAAAGAAAGGAGAAAGTAATATTTGCATACACAATACTACTCACGCATCTGTTCAAATTGCAATTTCTCTCCATCGATCGTTCCCGTACGGCTAATAAAGAATTTCTATTCCGTTCCAGCAACAATAAAATGATATCAAAATATAGGGTAACGCGCGCGCGCGCATGTCCGCGAGGTAAGACCGCCGCGTATGCTTTCATCGCTGTCTAATAACTTCGACAGTTATCCGTTTTCGAAAGCGGAGGGAACGAGAGAAAAGTCGGGCGACGAGGGGACACGCCGGTGATACAGTTCTGCGAAACGTTGCCACCACGACAAATGAAGATCCACGCTCTCGCTTATTAATCACCGGCTGTCACGCGGCCGCGCGTTTATCACGTTCCGCGCGGCCAATTTACACGGAAACAGAGTGGAGCGGCTATCGTTCCAGGCCTCGCCGAGTGGGCGAGAGAAGAAAGCTCGGAGATACTCCTTGACGGGATCGGAACGACAGTCGCTCGAACTTCGGCGAACGTGCCTCGTGACGATAGAATATTTGCTCTTTCGCGGAATTCAGAAAGCGTGGTGCGCACGCGGCGCGGGCCCTTTTTTTGCCGAATCAAATTATTCCTATTTCGTACTCCAGTTACACGGCGATGCTAAGTTTTCGAATGGTTGAAAATGAGTTTCGAGTTCGTTTTCCTTAATATACTAATTTTTCGACTGCTTGAAAACGAACTTCAACCTCGTTTTCACGGGTTTTCTAAATTTTTACTGTAAAAGCTATATAAATTTTTATTTTGTTAATCGATTCCAAGAACTTAATCGTTTCCATAATAATTTTATGATTTATAATAATGCTCTCTACCTATTGTCTTCGTAGACATCGTTACCTTCAAATTGGATTAAAAAGGGAAATCAATTATTCAAATCGATAAAATTATTATATAATTATATATTATATAAATTAAAATCGATAATAAATTTACTGTGTGCATAGATGTCAAAAAGTCAGACTGCAACAATTTATTTAACGCCTGGCTAACAACAGCGACTCTGCATTAAAATCAGCAGCATAATGGTCTATGTTTTTATTCGAACGTGTTTCACTGTGCGTAATAACATGAATTCATGACTGCAACTGGTTTAGAAATTATACAGAAAAACTTTGCACTCCGACGAGCCTGTACATTGAAAATTTCAATGAAATGCATTTGGATTAAATTCTTTAAAAGATTGCGTTATAATATCAAGCTGTAATATTGTGTTATTCGAAATTGAAGTAGAAATCAATTTATCTCTCGTTAAACTAAATGTAGATCTACAATAACTATTTTGTTCTATAATATTCTATTATATCCTGTAGTATCAGCTAACCTTAAAATCACATTAATATTAACCCTTTATCGTCGCAGCACGAGCGAGTGGCGACTGGTTATCATAAGTTGTCCAATAAAAAATATTTAAATTGAAACTTTCGAGCGGTCAGACTGTCATTTTAAAAACACCATGCGTCGCAACGAGGAAAAACGTCTGTTCCGGTGATCGAGTTCCCAAAGCTCGCGAACGAACGGCTACGGGGGTTCGATCGCCGAACGCGGACAAGTTAAACGGTTCCCAGCGGAACATAATTGAGCGATCACTGGGCATTTTAATGGCCGAGTTTACAGGAACCTTGCCTTTGACGGCTGACGCAACCCCGGCATTACGCCGTAAAAAGTCACTTCCTGCGATTTTACGGCCGCGTATAGTTGAAATTTAAGCATCGCGCGCGACTGCTAGTTATCTTTCCATCGATTGGAAACGCGGGTCCCGCGCGTCAAAGTAACTTTTACGAGCTACGCGCAACGTACAGCGATCGTTGATTTTGTATTCCACCCGTTCCCGACGACGAGCCGCGCGGCCCGAGAATTACGATTCGCCTTTTTCGCCGGCAATCAGATCCAATATATTTTAACGAAAAACCGTCGTAATCCAGGTCCGTAAATTCGCTCGGCTACGCCGCGTATACACCCAACGTCCGCGAGAGACTTTCACCCCGTGGTAAATATTAATTTAGCTTGTAACGTAACACCTCGCTCTGGAAAGCGCCTCGTTTCGTCTTAACGGGGCGTTAAAATGAAAAAGAGACGAATTATGTAAACCGTGCGTATTTTTATAGTTTAGCACGCCAAGGCGAAACGTTCCCAGCATGATTCACAGCTGGTTTTTTTACGCTCTTTTAAGCTCGAGCGATAGGGGCACGGTGGCGCTGTGTCCCTCTCACGAAGGTTTGTTGAAGTTATGTTTGTTTCGTTAGGTGATTATCCTGGCAAGTTTGACGCTGGTATCCGGTAAAAAGCAGGATCAATAAATTCAATGTGGAGAGGCTTTTTTGTCATTGCCTGATGGAAAGTATAGCTGAACGATTAAAATCGCGATTCGGATAACACGAAACGGATCTAGTCGACGTGCGATCGACTTTCCTTATTTTTGCACAGTTGTATATCGTATCGAAGGCAAGAAATTGTAATAACGAAATGGGAGAGCTGAGGAAATAGTCGTCACGTTTTTAACCTGGTATGAAAACTAAAACACTGGTTCGAAGTAAATAGACCAAGTTCAAATTGAATCTGTAAAAATTATTTTTCGCTACGTCTATACCGATACGAATTCGCAGAGGCAGAAATTAAGAAATATGTATATGAAACATATGAAAATGATATAATAAATATTTCAAAGCATCTTTATGTTAGATTTTCATAAAATTTCGATGATATTAAAATGTAGATCTCAGTGGAATGTATTTAAAACTGAACTCGTGTTAATATTTGCATTATTATGTGAATAATTTCGCAGTCTCTGTTCGAATAAACAGATACACTCAAAACAAACAGTTACAATAATTAATGACTAATTGTTACTCAAACAAAATGTTTGATTAAAGTGTATTCATTCATATCGTCCCTTTAGAAAAATTAGAAACATTTCTAATAATGTTCGACTCTCTAAGTTAGATTTTAATTAGATTTCGATTGAATTAAAATGTCGATCTCAGTGGAAAGTATTTGAACTTGAACTCATGTTAAATATATTCGTACAAATGTATATTCTTATAAAATTACGTATTAAAAAACACAGCCTACAATTTTTCGCATTATTACGAGAATAATTTCGCAATCGCTGTTCGAATAAAAAATTACTCAAAAAAAGCAAATACAATAATTACTTTGACTAATTGTTACTCGAACAAAATATTCGACTAAAAAGCATTCAGATAATCATTCTAGTAAAAATTCTAATGAAATTAGTAATGACTAACAATGTTCGACTCTGCATCGTAAAGGTTACACTTCTTTCTCTTTCTTTTAAATCTGTTCTAAGAATATGTTGCTTTCACACATCGACGGCGACCTAAGCAATTTCGCTGACTTCTAAAGAACCTTTGGGGGTGACCAGGGGGTCAGCGAATAAATGCAACCGGCGTGGGAATGGCGTTGCTCATGACAAAGCTGCCCGCGATCGGTCACCTTTCGTTCGATTATGATTGACGTTTACCTGTCCGTTCCATTAGTACACGTCGCTGGATTATCGAGTATCGCGGATCGAGAGGAAACGCGTTATCCGCGCCGCGAACTGCGTTCACGGGGGGGTGGCGGGTTCGCGCCAGTTCGGCGGTTAATGTTGCACCGTCCGAAACCTGTTCCGGATAACGAAATGAGGGAGAGAGAGAAAGAGAGAGGGAGAGAGATTGAGAGAGACATAAAGAGAGGGTGAGAAAGAGACAGGAGAATAAAGAGAGACAGAAACATAGAGAGAGAGAGAGAGAGAGAGAGAGAGAGAGAGA
>NC_135778.1:5869428-5875732 GCF_028453695.1 Augochlora pura
AGAGAGAGAGAGAGAGAGAGAGAGAGAGAGAGAGAGAAAGAGAGAGAAAGAGAGAGAAAGAGAGAGAAAGAGAGAGGAACATAGAGAGGGTGAGAATGAGAGAGAGAGAAAGAAAAAGAGACAGAAACATAGAGAGAGAGAGAGAGAGAGAGGGTGAGACTGAGAGAGAGAAAGAAAGAGATAGAGAGAGTGAGAGAGACATAAAGAGACGGTGAGAAAGAGACAGGAGAATAGAGAGAGACAGAAGCATAGAGAGAGTGAGAGAGACAGGAGAATAATGTGAGATAGAACATAGAGAGAGAAAGAGAGAATAGAGAGAGATAGACACTAGAGAGAGTGAGAGAGACAGGAGAATAATGTGAGATAGAACATAGAGAGAGAAAGAGAGAATAGAGAGAAATAGACACTAGAGAGAGTGAGAGAGACAGGAAAATAGAGTGAGACGGAAACATAAAAAGAGAAAGAGAGAGGGGGAGGGGGAATGAGAGAGAGGGACGTGGTATCGCAGAATCGCGGTGGCGGGTAATAAAAGAATCGCGCGGACCATCCACGCACGCTGGCCGAGCCATTCAGGAATGCTCCGTTTGGTATGAAGGCCTCCGCCGTTCGTTAAGTCAGCAGGCTCGCGTAAAATTAGTGCGGCCGACGGAAATTTAAAAGCATCTCTCGAGACCGACCGCGCCAGCAATTTGCGGACGACCAAAGCGGACCGTAAATAATCCGCCGGTTATCGCGAATAAACCGCGGGCAAACGCGATTCGACGCGAAATTTCGTTCGTTCTTCACCGAACCGTTGGCATTTCAGATGCACCCGGTTCACGGGTATTTCAAGTACACGCGTACCCGGGTAATTAACCCTTTCAGTGGCGGTCAGGAATGTTCGTATCCGAGCGAGGAACCCGGTTGATGTAATTCGGTCAGGTCCGAGAGAGAAAAGAGAACAGAGATTTTGTAAGAAATAATTATTACGAAATTCGTAAAGAATCATGCTAAGAAATAAAAGTTTCATTTGTGTAAAATATGAAATATTTAATTGTTCTTGACAACTGTACTTGTTACGAAGAAATGTCGATATATTTTGCTACGACGAGGATACTCGTCGAAAATATTTAACTGGTTAAATAGATTGGTTAGATTGAATGAATGAATAAATGCTGATTATAAAAATTGCGCAATAAAATATTCTGACCTAATTTCTGGAAATAGTTAATTTAATATGATATATTGCCACGAGGAATTTGTAAATTATAAATTACACCAACGAAGATTATAAATTCTAATCGTTGAAAAGCTACGGTTAGAATCGGCTCAGTGAAAATAAAGGAACGAAATGTTAGGCCAAGTGTTCAAATTTCAGTAACAGCAGAGTATGATAAATCTGCATCCAATTTCGTTAAAATATACAGCTTGCCGTAACGGATACAGTTACATTTGCTGGAGATAATATCAGCTACCTATTCGTAACTTGTACAGCTCTTGTTTTGTTACTAGACTGTGAATATATATGCATTTATAAATATTTATAGTTACGTTGAAGAGGAGGTAGTATTTAATACGTAACTGCGCTTGCATACATTTCTGCACGGCATTACATATTTCCACCAGAACTGGAGGTCTAGTAATGATAGAACGACAGTCGCGCGAATGAAACTGCGCCACACATAAGCGAAGAAGCATCGTTTATTATTACTATAATTTCTTCCCGTTCCTATGCATCCCATATTCTTATGCTTTATCGTTTATACTGTTTGAGATTTAATAATACTAAGAAACGAATTTTTCACTGCACGCGCCATTTGCAGTTAATTATTATTATCAATAAAGAGTAACCTTAGCTTCTTAACACGTTCTATGCCGAGTTATATTTACTATTTTTACTTCACTCTAGTTATTTGTTATTTCACTAAAACTTACTATATTATCTGTAATTACTAATAATCGTATATAATAATAAAACAAATTCATTAAGATCCATGCCTGTGGTGAAAATTCATTCTTTAATTCTAGATTTAATTTATAAAATAATTATGATTCATAAACTATGTTTTAACGCATCAAATAAACATAGCGACTCAGCGGCGCCATTGAAATTGTTGCGGCATTTTCCAAAATGATTTTTATAATTATCGTTTAGATTTAAAAAATTGTTGAAAGTGTAACTGTTGTATATGTCGCGAGACTCAATTTCATACGCGTAGAATGAATTTTGTTATATAAAATGGAAATACTGGAAGCCAGAAAAATTATTTTATATTTTCAGTTGAAATGGCTTCGAGTACAAAAAGATAATAAAATCCCTATTTCCAATTGTCAATTTCGTGAGTCGAATTATGAAATTCGGTTTATCTCCGATCGCGAAGGATTGAGTAAATGTTGCAAAAATTACGCGACTGCTGGGATGGTGTCATGGCCGTCATGACGAACGCACTCTTTTTCGATCCGGAAAATTAAATAACGTTTGGAATGCAAGGAAGGATGATAGCAAAAGAATTGTGAAGTAAAACTGATTGAACACTTCAATAAAACTTTCATTTGAAATGAAAGAAAATAATGAATTTTTCGTAGAGTTAATGATATTTATTGTGCAATATAATTCCTGTGGTTACTTATGGCCTCTTTAAATCTTTATGATAAAAAAAATACCATTTTTTAAAAAGATACGTATACGATGTATCGAAAAATAAAATGACATCATCGGACAGAATTTCCTAATGACCTAATATTTATGAAGTAGGTCTAGAAATCTGGAATTCTGCGTTTACCGACCACACCAAAATCAATCTGTCCGCGCGTCTCACGGTTATCGAATTAAACCGTGATCGGAGTTTACAATGTTCGGACAGTTCCTTTCACGCGGATCACCAATGGGAACCGCAAAAAAAAGTCTCGCCAGCTGCTAAGATACGCTTTCATATGTTTCCGACAGTATAACCCAGATCAAAAGGCGGAAAGCCGTCGCGGAGACTGTTTCAGCGTTACATGACCGAGAAATTATAAAATATACAGCGGGATTCCAACGAATCGGGCAAATTGTAATGGATGGACGATATATAGAACGAAGATCGCTGGTTGATAAAGGTTTTGTAAAAAGAACATACAGTGTCGGCTAATGGATATGAAATAATCGGTAGCCGGGAAGAATATTGCTGACTAGAGCGTGAATCATAAAAATGTTATAGATAGATGTGTAGCTGATAATAAGTAGAACTTTAATAAATGCTATATTATACTAATTAACTTTATTTATTAAAGAATTATATTTCGGGCGATAAATTACGTCCCCGGGCTTACATCAATTGCCAAAGTGTGGACTAAAGAGCGTGAACTATAAAAATGTTATAGATAGATGTGTAGCTGATAATAAGTAGAACGTTAATAAATACTATATTATACTACATCAAAAGTGAACAATGACTATATCGTCAAAAACAAAAGCATAGAGTGGCATAGAAAAGTTAGGCAAGAGAATCCGTCAAAAGGTTAAATAATTAATCCAAACGGGATAGTAAAAAGTATCAAATATAGTATCGGTTTAAAAATTCTTTTCATTCTATACCTTCCTCGAGTAAACAATGAGTGTTAAACAAATTTTCTAGAAGTCACGTTAAAAAATTAGATTGGAACTGAAATTAACGATGCCCTTGAAGCGTCCTCGTCGCACGTGTTACAAATTACATCAATTCGATAGCATTGGGAATTCCACGAAAGAAATTGCTTCGATCTAGCAGATAAATTTCGCAATTGCGCCAGACAAATTGCTTCAATTGAGTAAAATTGGGAATCGATGCTAATAAATTACTTCGATTTAATAGAGTTGGAAATGGCATCAAGTTGTTTCGATTTAGTAATGTTTTGGAATTGCATTAAATAAATTGCTTCAATTTAGCAGAATTGGAAATCGCTTCGACAAGTTACGTCGATTCAGTAAATTTTGGAAACGTTAAATCTTCTCAATTGAATTGCTATCGATTTGATAGAATTCAGAAATGCTTTGGTTTAGTAAATTTCGGAATTTCGTCAAACAAATTACTTTAATTTAGCAGGCGATCAAGATTGAAAATATGGTAAATTCTCTCCAATTATCTCTCAGCTTGCAAGAAAAACAAAATGGACAATTCGAGAAGAGGAAAATATAATCTATTTCAGCGGCTCGTTTTTATAGTTTTTATTTACCATAGCCTAAAGTAAAATGTTGCTTACCTGACATCGTGGAGCTTCGGATACGAGCATATTCTGAGCGTCTTCGAGTTCGATCCCACGGCGTACAATTTTCCATGGGGGTGGAATTCGGCGCATCGGACCGCCTGCACGTCTTCGAGGGCAGTTACGGGGACGAACCGCGGTCTACCGCCATTGCTGCTGCCGTTGCTGACGTCCAATTCTTGCCTCGGCTCTTGCTGAAATCAAAAACAACGACCAGTTTATTATCCGGTCCGGAGGCGCGCGACTAATTGCAATCGTTTCGCGTTGTCAGCGATTAAATGACAGCGCGCGCGGCGCGATTAAAAGCATCGAGAGATCCGATACGATCTACGCGCGGTCTAGCCGTCATAAATGTCGCTGGCAGGGAACGTGCGTCATTGGCTTCGGCCTTTCAATGACTCCTGAATGCGGCATTACTGGTCGGACCGTGATCCGTATTTGGTATGACATTCTTGCGACGAACAGAAATTGTGGTGAAAAAATGGCGCGCTTGAGGGCACGTTGTCGTACATATCAACTTCGGCAACGAGATTTTATAATCAGTCGGATTGGTAGAGAAAATAAGACAAGACTTGAATATTGTTTGTGAGCATTAAGAATTACAATATTTTTATAGACACCTATTGTATAGGAAAGTTTTTACCCCTTGCACTATAATAACTGCACTTCAACCCCTTGCACTATAATAACTGTACTTCAACCCCTTGCACTATAATAACTGTACTTCAACCCCTTGCACTATAATAACGGTACTTTACCCCCTTGCACTATAATAACTGCACTTCAACCCCTTGCTCTATAATATGAAATTTCACGCAAGATCTATTAAGGACGAATATTATTAATTTATTTTAAGTCGAAAACAACTTTGTTTCTTGTATCATCAAAGTCTAGAAACAAAAGTACATAAAGACAATAAAAGAAACAAGAATTGTCTGGCGGTATTAAGGAACATATTAACGACAAATAAGTGCCAATCAACGCAGCATGGAAGGAATCGTAGTGCAAGGGGTTAATAAGAGTGTCCCGTCGTTAATATATTAAGGAACAAAAATAGAGAAGTATATAGTAAATTTATATATATTCCAAGAAATATTACAGCCTACGACCGTCTGCCGTAGTAACAACATTCCTGTTTTCATTGGTTCCAAACAGGCTACGTGATAACAGAGCACCAATAACATAAATATAGTTACGCGTCTTCTTGCTAATGCGTCAAACTTTCCTTTATAAAAACCTGATTTCAAATATCACATTATTCTCATCTAATACGGTACATTAAATATAATTTCTTGTGTAGCGATTACGGTATCGAACACTTTCTAGCAACAGTGCGCAACTATCGGTCTCGCAGCTAATTGGTAAAGATAAAGCTGTTTTTTTTCCATTACGAAAAGTTATAGAGTTTACGCAAGTTTCCATTCTATACTGCTACCTTGGTACAGTAACACACAGTAACAGTGTGAAAGGGTATAAACGTCCGGTCGATTTACGTTCGGCTGTTCTTTTAAGCAGCGTTAATACTGAAAGAGACAACGGCGTGGCAAAGTTACGATTTTAATTAAGAAACGGGGAGATCATTGTAACTTTCGTTGATACGACGCAACCTTTGCCGGTGTTTCACGTTTAAACCGGATCGCGCGTGTCGTTAGACCCCGCGCGTGACGTCCGTTTTGACCGCTTTGTGCGCCCTACGTAATAGAAGTTGTGCACAGCTTAAGGACATTTTCCGTCGCCGCCGCGAACCAGTTCGTTGCGCGCAATCCCGGCGCGTTACGACCAGCGAACGTAACGACGACGAAAACTTCAGCGGAATTAGAAAGTCAGACCTTGAAAGGATTTCTAACGCCTCTTTTCTACACAATCATGAAATTTATTTGTATGCTAATCTCGACGGTGCTTCCTGCTCGCGGCGCTTTGACGTTCCGAGCCGCGTTCACAATACGGTTGCACTCGCAGTGCACGAGCCAGCACGTCGGCAGCAATGCAACGGGCATAGACCGTGCCAATTAATCTGCTGCCATTTTTGGTCAAGTTTCTAGCTCGCTAATGTATCAAGTTCCATTTTCTTCATTACAGAGTTCTATTTAACCCCTTACCG
>NC_135778.1:5876232-5896053 GCF_028453695.1 Augochlora pura
CATACTTCTCAAACAACCTATTAAATCGCTCTGTCTCTCGGTTTTACTTCGATCCTGTCGCGATACCTCGCCGACGCAGTTTTACCCAGCCGACAAGTAACTCCGACGCGAGGACGTTTTCAACGGGCAACAATGTGTCGCGGAGTAAATAAACTTGCCTCGTGGGGTGGTGCCTCTAAAAATTTTTGTTCGCGGCAGGTTTTTGCGCAACGCGTTTCGCGCGCCTCGCCGCGCTTTTACTTTCGAGTCCTGCGTGTTCCTCGGCCGCGATTATCTCGATCGGGGGAATTAGCAAAGCAAATAGGATCGTTTTGTCGGGCCCCGTTGTTCGCGATCGCCTCTCTTTGGTAAACCGCGAACCGAGAGCAAACTCGTCTCGATGTCACGGTAAGGTAATCTCGCTTCGTCCTTTGCGATCAGCGCTTCGTTTTAACTTTCCGTGCTTCAGATAGTAGCGAATAACATTTGTCACTGTGTGCTCGATTTTGAACAGAGTTTGAACCTTGAGATGTTAATAATAATTTTGTAACACTGATCCTTTTGTAAACAAAATGATCGGTATATTCCATAAACATACTGGAGAAAGTTCCATAACAGAAACTTCGCAACGTCGAAGTGAAATCAATTTTTTCACTTTTATAAGACAGCACTCGGTCGCTATTACTCCTATTTAGAAATAATTATGATTGCTATACATCTAAATCCTAATCTACGTCACAGTTACTCGGTATGTCATAGTCACTGACTTCTGTCTACCACCTGTAATTATTTATGTATTAACCCTTCGCACTCGAAACCATTTAACCTGTGAATGTGAAATAATTATCCCGGCTCATAATATTTCTATTCTATGCAACAAAGTGTACTTTTACACTATTAAATTGATTTTTGAGACTCGTAGCAACAGTTTCGCTGCTTAACAATTTTTTAAATCGAAACTTTATTGCTGCAAAAATAATGCTAGAACGTGATAGAATTGTTGCTAAAATTGTTGGGAATACAAGTCTTAATAATAATAAGACTATAATTTTATAATTAAATTTTACAAATATAATAAATATAACTATAGGAATAAATTTAGAAATAATTAGTAAAGGGAATAATATTTTATAATTTAAGGTTTTTATTATTAAATTTATTCAGTAGTTTAATGGAAATATTCCTACTTTTAATCAAAGTCTAAATGTTATGATTGTAGTACAACTATTTCCAATTTCGTTATTGTTATGATCAACAATAAAGTAATTGAAAAGACTACATACTGAAGTTAAATTTGAAATAAAGAAAAATAAGATTCTAATTTTTTATATATTATAATTAAGTATGATTGAAAAGGATATTGATGAAATTTCTAAAATAATTCATATAATGAACAAATTATTATAGAATAATCTAAGGAATCTTATTAATAGTATAATGAAGTAGATTAAAAAGTTAAACAATGATTGTATCAGTATTGTATTAGTATAGTATTATATATAGTATAGTATTATATATAGTATAGTATTATATATAGTATAGTATTGTATCAGTATAGTATTATATATAGTATAGTATTGTATTAGTATTGTATAATAGCTCTAGTCGTGTCTCGGAGTCGCCACTCGAGTGCAAAGGGTTAATATGCCATCCGATCATATTAGAGCCGCGGCGAATAACCATGCCCGCAATACGCGGTCGAATTATGCTAACACACCATCGTTATTTTCATCCGTCTTCCACCTTGTCTTATTCGCGTACATTCTGCTCTTTCTGCAGCGTGCCAGCAAAATTAAGCGGAGTTACTATTGCTATGCATATTAGGGACCATAAACCGTTGAGAATATTGCTGAACGGTAATTGCGCATTCTCTTTTCTGGCGAACGTCTCGCACTTGGCGCAACTATAGCCAAATTACATATTTAACGTTATAACATTCGCGTAAATAGGTTCTGCTCTGGTAAACAGTTATGCTTTCTTGAAACGAGGATTTAACGTTACTCTTACTCTTGGTCGTCTGCTCGGGTGTCATTGATCGGAAGGATTATGCGCTGCGCGTAATGATGATTAGCCCGTCTCGTCTTGCGTACGCCGGCATCGCATGCGACTGATAATTTTGCATTGTGCAATAATGCTGGACAACTGATTTCCTGCGACGACGATGATTCAGATGGCTGTCTGATCGGACATTGACGCGGATTACGGAATCTTTTCTTTATAAACAACCATGAAACACTGACCGTGTAACGGAATTATAATTAATTAAATATCTATAGAGTATAAACAAAAATTTACTTTTCTACGAGGTAATTGTTATATTTGAAGAATATTATCTCAAAATTCGTCCTCGAAAAATATCGATCAAATGATTTCTGTTAACAAGCAATTGTTAATTGCGAGACAGAGTCCTAGCGAAGATATATGTAACGTAGTCAACAAAATATAAATTATTCATTTTGTGCAGATCCAAGCGAAATTCTGTCTAGTTGCGATCACTAAAAAGATTTATGAAAAATGTATATACTTATAATTGGACTGTTGATCTTTATGCTCTTACAGTTTAGAAATTGTTTCAAGAAACGATCCAATGAATATATATTTTAAATTACATATTTCAGTGAAACTTCTATTAGAGAGTATCAGAATTAACAATTGAAGATTCACTAAAACACTCGTAACGATTTGTAACAAACGGAAAAAGCATAGAATATCTTAGCAAGGATAACACTTAGTTAATCGAAGCATTAAAGTGATGATATAAATGATCATATAAAATTATCGTAAAGGCTGGTGCGGTTAAAAGTACGATCGTTGGTGCGATGCGATCGAAATGAAAGATTGACCGTGGAAAAAATTCGAAAGATCTAGGACGAGACAGGTGTAGACCGATCCCGGCAAACAGTACGAATCGTTGCTTAGTCACGAACACCGTTTCTCCATCGGTGTTCACCGTACTGTATCGTACTCGAGGGAACATTGAAACGGGCCCGATCGAAAGAACGGGCACGTAACAATCGAATGTGTCATTTCGGAGGCCATTTGTACGAGTCATGCAAATAAATCCGTCCAGACCAATCGTTATCACTGGACACGTACATTCGCAGCTCCGATTAAAAACTTTGCATACCTGCTAATTTCAAACATCGGTAGTCACGTATGTTTCTAGCATGGTTGAAGCGTTCAGAAAACGTTTAAAAAATTACAAAAATTAAGGGTTTGTAATTTCATGGGTTTTATTCGTGAAGATTACTATGAATAACTATACATTCTATGCAACTATGACGAGCGTGAGTAAAAAGAATACGAAATAGGGAAAACATAAGAACAATTTACATTGTTAGATTATCTTCGATTTATTAAAACTGTTAAGAAGAAGGATAAATTTATATGTAACTCCTATTTTGTGCAATTTATGTAGACAGTTTTTAATTCGCATAAATATCCGCAGTCTAGTAATAATTTGTTAAACGTTGATATTATTTCCTTCGTTTAAATCCGAATAAAATTTTATTCTCTTGTCGTTCAGATTTAAGAATTCAAGTAAATATACATAATAAATACAGATTCATAAATCCTATAGAATTATAATCCTGTATAATTACATATAAATTAGGTTATCTTCTCCTTGTAGAAGATAATACTTACAAACAAAAAATAGTACCATAAGAAAAATAGTACCTCCGATTCTAAAATCGTACAAATACATTTCCATGTAAATTTTTTGAAATCCAATTTCGCTGAAACGACGCAGATTAGAATTTACTGCGGATTAAAATATCATTGGTTATTGAATAACTAGAATTACGGCGGAACTTTCACGCGAGGTAGGATTCCGTATCCCCAATAACGATTATGGTGGTCGGCTGTGGTGCTATAGGACGCCTCCGTTTGCTTTTCTTATGAATTATGAACGAGACGCGAGGTAATGGGCGAAGTTACAACAGCGATCACGTGAAAAAGAAATCGACAGTACGCGAAAACGGTTCGGGACGGAATCGTCCAAGATGGTTTATGAGTGGGAACGGGGTCGTCGAGAAAGAATCGATCGTCGAGACGGATCGACGATTTAGGTTCGTGGAAATTTCATCGGCAGAGAGCCGGCTTTCTTCCGGACGATTTAACGAACCGGAAACCGACTCGGTGGCGAATCGTCCGCGAGTGAACCATAAATTTCGATGGTATCGCGCGGGAGCTTAGTTTCTCCAACGGCTCACTAAACTTGCAAATTATTGACAGTTACGGCCAGCTAAATGATTTAACAGGTCGCAGGCTGCGTTTCGTCGGGACCCCGAGAGAAAACAACGAGGTCCTGGTTGTAATCGCGCGACGATCCCCCATTGCTTCCGTTTTGCAAACAAAGTTGTCGCCCGGGGCGCGGAAAAGCATTTCTTTACGATCCTTCTCGCAATTTCACGGCGCTTTCAATTTTAATAATAGAGAACTAGAGTATTCTTAACTCGCGTTACCACATCGAACGAACGCGTATACCTGAAAATAGATTGTAGAATATTATGATTCATGGCTGTCTGAGTACTGCGTGGAAATTACTGGTACATGCTCAATGAGCCATTGAATCTAAAATATTAATTTCATTACGTGCAACGCGAAATACATGTCTGCGATAAAATGGCGGCGCAAATATCTGTACTTGATTTCAAACTCGATTTGATCAATATTAATATCGGTTCAATTTTTCCGATATTTAACTCTTTGCACTCGGCACCACTTGAACTCAATTCAATATAATGTTTCTAACCTACGGTATTTGCATTTTACATAATTTATTGCATTTTATGCATATGAAATTGAGTTTTGCGATTCGTATAACAGTTGTACTCTTAGTGGTTTTTCGAAGATAACAAATGTGATAATGTTAAAATTACCTTGGAACATGATGCAATTTTTGGCGGTGCCTCAGAGTCAGCATTCAAGCGTAAAGGGTTAACTTTCATCAATGTTTAACTTTAATAGCGGATACAGACGACCAGAGTAATTTTTCGAATAATTAATCGACGAAATCTAGGTTGATAATTGAATAGCTGTTGTCAAGTATGTCGAAACGAATTTCTCCCCGACAAATTCGAAACGGAGAATCTGTTAGCAGAATCTGACACAATAAGAAATAATTGCACGACTCGGGGGAGCTGCCAAGGACAAGTTACAAAAGTAAACGTTCCGCGGATTAAGAGGACAATCTCATTGTCCGAGGTTCTTCCATAATGCGTTGTAATTGCCTGACACGTCCTCCATTCATAACAGTTCGTGCCGCGTGCACGAGGAATAATAATCGTCGCCTCGCCGCATTCAAAAGCCGCGCGGAGATTAATGGTGTTTAAGGAACCCGCTCTGTGATTCATTACCGGCGCCCCTAAATACCAACGAGCTTTTCCGCGTGCAACATAAAATATCTGATTTACGAATCCTATGGTGGATGCTCGTTTATTAGGTTTATTTAAATTGTTAGGCAACAATTGGTCTACGGATTTTCATAATCTATGGATCCCAGCGAAATGTAAAACAATGTTATTTCATTTTTAATTTGGTATTAGGGAAACAATTTTAGATGATTTTCTAATGACTGTGTTTTCGTTAAACTTTAACTTTGGTTAACGAATCAAATTATTAGTTAGACTTTTTTGTGTCAATGGAGCAAGCTGCATTAATGCATACGAAAATGTATGTACTAAATTATGTATTAAACTGTGTATATTAAACCATGTATTATGTATACTATGTATTAAACCATCTATTATGTATATTATGCAGGGCTGGGAAAAATTTGAAATAATTCTATATTAAACTAGCAAACCTGGCGAACTCCGTTTCGCCACCAGATGGCTTCGTTTTTTGTAACATTTCGTTTGGGGATTAAAAGATGAAGAAAAGTTATTTTTTTTGTTTTATAAACCATATTGGTTTGTAGTACATGCTATGTATCAGAGATGGCGCTGTATGTGAAAAATGATTTTCCCTGTTTTCCTGCTTTTCTGTTGAAATTTTTCCAGAATTTTGGTTGCTATAAACCTCACGGAGCCCGAGACCTTTCCAACGAATGCAAAACCGTGGAAATCGGTTCGTGCGTTCTGGAGTTATAGCGTCAGGAAGGAAAACTCGACTTATTTTTATATAATAGATAATGAACTTTGATGTTCTGTATGAAGTAAAAAAGTGAGTAATTTATATACATTACTCTTTTATAATAAAAATAAACGACCTATGTTATCGATAATGTCAGTCACATACAAATTGTATGAATGCCTTATGTTATTGATCAAAGTACATATATGGTACTATGAGAAGCTAAAGGCCAAGTATCTCTTATTTGCGATACTATTAGTTGTAATGCCAAAAATATTTACATTCTATTTACTATTTTCCTCAGTTCTGTTTCTATATATTAAATTATCTTTTTTAATTATTACGAATATTGCAAATGAAGTATACAATCGAAAGATTTCCAGTAAAATGTCCATAAGCGAAGTATTAAAACAAATTTATAACTATCATGCTAACAGAATCTTGAAAATAAGAATAGAATGAACGGTGCTAACCTAATCTAGAAGTTTATCAAATGCAACGAAATAGTAATCGCGGGAAATGAGATGTTACGTTGAATTGAAATGTCTCGAGGGCAACCAATAATTAACCAATGGGATTGTTAGGCAAGCTCGGATTATCAATTCGCGGATGTTCTGCGCGTCGGTTTAGTTGTCACAGTGTCGAAACACAAATTGTGACAGGTAATTGGAGCCCGTTTTCAATGAATTATTCATATCCACGGAATGATCAAACCACGAACAACACGACCGAACGGTTGCTCTCGCTTTCCATCGAAATTACTCCAGCGAATCTATTTCTTTTACTGCAACTTTCGATGATAAACTGGACACGGTCCGGCATCACTTTCTACGAGAGCTCCTCTTATCGGTGCCGTTCGTGCGATTCTTATTTTCAGATCAATAAAGTAAAAGCTGGCAACAATTGTTGGGGGAATCTTTACGAATTTAATTGCATCCGGCCGACTACTTTCACCGGATTAAATTGCCACGTTTTTTTTTTCTTTATTTCATAACGAATATCGTGCCGATAACAGCTCTGGCTCTGGTTCGATTAAGGGGAATATCGGATAAAGCGTCGCCACGTGATTTGTTTCCTATTGGGTCAACGCCTAAGGATTATTATATCCATCGGTATAGTACGTTTCTATGTGGATCATGAAATTGTAACGCATTAAGCGAAGCTAGACGACGCGCGGAATATTATTAACATTTTGCAATCGATGATATTTTAATCGCAGAAACTAAATGATTGTAGTACTAATGCTTTAATGCGATATGTGAAGAAATTTAATAATCGAAAAATTACTTCGAATTGTGTAAAGATAATTTTTAACTAATTTTTAGATAATTTTTTTTTCGTCGTTTGAATCGTTTAATGACCCTTCAGTAATACATTTTAAGAATTACTGTATAAATAATTATTGTATAAATGCGATAACGAAAATTTTATAATAATAACAGTGTATATGCATTAATAGTATATGGCAATGTCTAATAGCAAGAAAAATTAAAATAAACAAGGATAAACATTTTCCGCTCATTTTTGCTGTATAGAATATTTTAATCGACGAGATTAACTTATCGTTAATGCAATTTACAAAGATAGAAATTTAACAGAAATAATAAACGATTTCATTCCGAGGAAAGTATATGTCACGAGAAGCGTGCATAATTCACCGGAAAACGCGAAGGCCCTCGATCAAGCATCATGGAAGAGTTCAGCGATGCATGACTCAAAGAAAATTAATTACCGATCAGAAGATCCTTGACCTACCCATCGGATTCTTTTGTTCTTACTGCAAACTGCGCTCCATAACCCGCGAAGGATTTTTCATTACAAATTTTTATAAATATTCTTTCCTAAAAAATAATTAAATTGCATTTCGCGCTCTAGTGTTAATTTAATATTCTGTTAAATCTCAGTAATTTCAATAATAATACAATATCAAGTTTTCTACCATTAAATGATCGTTTACTACTACTGACAAAAACGAGCACTGAATAGATTATATATTATTATTCGAACAAACAGAGGTAGAACAACTGATGACAAATTATGAGTAACGTTTAAATAAATATTCGATTGAAGGTGATCCATCCGGTCGATTATCTTAGATAAACATGCCCACGGAACGATTAACCGCGGTACATTACCCTAAATATAAGAACGGGGTTAGGCGAAAGAAAAACAGATTAGAAATCGATTAGAAAATCGTTCCGCGGATTTATCGCCGGCCCGATGAATATTCGTGAATTTATTACAAAGTAGAGCCGCCGCCGTGCGCCGCCGTGCGCAGATTCCCGTGGTGAAATCGCTGAATCGGAATTTCCCGGTGGACGATATCGGCCGTCGTCGCATTTTCTCCAACATCCGTCGCCGGCGGAAAAGCGCCGTCACTGAAACTGGAACAGATCGAGATCGGATCGGCGGGGCCCACGCAATTCGGCGCCGTGATTTTCACTCTTCACGGCGAACCGGTCGAACCGGACTCGTCCCGTCCTTTCTCCCGTCCCCGGATGCCCCCGTGGATCGGCCGGATCGGTAACTCGGATTCACCGGACCAGGGGGGAGGGCATCGCGGCTGGGGCATCGCGCGGACGCGGAAGATGATTCAGAGAATAGGATTAGGATGTTCGCCGAGTTCACTCCCCGGTGAAATCAAGCTAAGTGTCGGATCTGGGTTGCGGCACACTTTTTCGACGATCGGCGGTGCCTCGGGACGCCGCCGCTCGGTTCGTCGCGCCCGCCGGTGTGGACGAGGCTTTAAGAGCGCCGTGGACCGTCCGGAGAGGTTTCGGAGGACGGAACTTTCGAAACCCGTGCACCGAATTTCACCGTTTAAATTTATTATGGCGACGTACACACGCGACAGACGAAATTCGATGTGTCCGCGGGATCTTTGATAAATTCGTGAAACTGTTCGGTCCCGGGAATCCTGATTTGCGCGCGCGCGGAATGTCTAATGACCTAGAACACATTTTTGGCAATTAGAGGAGTCCGGCGTTAAGAGTTGTTTCGAGAATGTTTTTTTTATTCTAGTAGCTTGTGTCACGTTAAAAGATGGAACGATGTAGGAAGAATTGGTTGTTTAAATAAACATTTTACCCACGAAATATGCACTTTTATATTAATGAGATCCCAACAAATCAAATAACCATCAATTTACGATTAATACGAAATCCAATATCTTCTGTGACACATCTTAACACAATTAAGCGTATTAACAATATTCAAAATATTTTATTCCAAGATCGTTAATGTTTTATATATTCTTTTGTAGGAAATTACATATTTTATATTACAATAAAATTGATGAAACGTCTCATAAAGTCAATCTGGTCGTCCGCATAAAACAACGCACGTTTATCGCTTTTAGGGTTCAGAAAGCTTAGTGTTAACACATAATTATGAAATTTTGAGAATTATTAAAGATTTTTCCATGTTAATTAAGACTTTAGAAAGACATTCCCTGTGCTAAAAGGAATTTCAAGGAACCGTAACAGAAGAATTGTAATACTTGTTACCGATATATGTCAACTTTCAAGTCAATCAAGGAAAGAGAACAGTTGACACTGTTTCCGAGAAAACTTGGCCACTCTAAAACCTTTTTTATTCCATAGTCCGCGAAAAAGTTTTACGGACTGGAATAATGGTGGGTTGTCACATCTCAGACACACGTTTCCTTCGATCTTAATAAAAATGTTTAAATTACACAGCGCGTACTGTATCGAACGCTTCACTGGTTACAGGCAGAAATCACGTTTCGCGTGTCTGTCTCTTCGGACAATTTGCACAAATTAAATCATTCTAAACCTACATCGTAAAATGACTCGTATAATTTTTAATTGTTGAACAGCTATCAATATTATGCTTGAGAAAAAAAAACATTCTTCAATCCTTGATAATGAAACTTAGATGCAATAATGAGACTTCAATTCAATAATGAGACTTCGAATTCATTTTGATGTACGCGTAGCTCGATTAGCATGGTTAATTGGTTTTCAGAGTAACTTAGGATTCATTCGTGATAACTAGACTACCAGTCTTGTTGCAGAACACAATTACATTCGACACTAGCGCTAAACAATAGCACCAAAATTATCGTAATCATTTTCAATTTTGATAAATTGAAAATCAAGACATTGTATCCTGAAATTACTCTAATATTGTGACTAGATACTTGCTATTTCACCTTTATGCTTTTACCATAAATGCATGACATCGCTTAATGATAATCGTATCTAATAGTCAAATGCGAAAAACAATTCTTAGAATTATTATTACAAAATAGTATCAATGCAACTACTGTTCACAATTTATAATATATTTTTTAAAATGCACTAGGTCCTACAATTCGTACCGAGTAGTCAAATGTGAAAAACAATTCTTAGAATTATTATTACAAAATAGTATCAATGCAAATACTGTTAACAATTTGTAATACATTTTTTAAAATGCACTAGGTCCTGCAATTCGTACCGAGTAGTCAAATGTGAAAAACAATTCTTAGAATTATTATCACAAAATAGTATCAATGCAACTACTGTTCACAATTATTAATGCATTTTTTAAAATGCACTACATCGTACAAGAAATTACTTGCTAAGTTGCAGAAACGTGGCAGCAGTGACCCGATGGCGATGGTAAGAATCAGATCGCAATTAAAACAATTAAAATGCGAAACGTCAAGCAGAGAGGCGGCGAAGACGAATTTCTTCTGGCTCGAAACTGAAATTTATCACGGTCAGGTGACAGGAATCGCGAAACTGGGCGAGCGCGGTAATTCATACGCAAGGGCTGAGAACGGGTTCTCGAGCGAGCGAAAATAAATTTTCGAGTGGCACGCTAAAAGGGGGCGACATTACGGGCCGGAGGAATTTTATAAGAGGTCACTTGCCGCGAACGAGTTCTTATCGCAAGCTATCCAACCGGTGCAGAAACGCACTTTTCTCCGTCGAAGCTCGACGGCACACGCGGGTATCGATTTTTCAGGACCAGAGGCCTTTAAACCGATCACGTAATAGTTCAGACGACCGCGCGCCCCGGGGGCGAAAGACGTTGCATACGCGGCTTATATGCGCGTTGCGTTAGACAGTTAATGCGCAGCGCATCTCTCTGTCAATCGATACGTACGCTCGACGGCCATTCGATAGATTAAGTCATGATTAATAATACTGTAATCGCAACCCCGCTTGAACACGTCGAATGCCATATCGGTCACCGTTCACCGGTTAAGTCGAGATTCCTAGAAACAATTTTATTTATTTTTTTATTTAACCCTCTTAGTGCCGGAGGGCCGATATACTATACTAAGAAATACACGTATACTATACTGTACTATACCTTTGTTATTTATGTAATTTCCAATGAATATAGAAAAATTGGCGTCACTGTTCCACTCTCAATTTCGTCCTTAATACACTGTTTTTTGAATTATTGAAATATTGCTTTTCGGTTAGTTTTTACGAGTCTTTTTCCAAACCCTAGTAACACCGTGAAATTTCGATTCTTCGCTCGGCACTAGAAGGGTTAATCATTCATTTGGTTTTAACGGGAAAACTCTTCGTTGTTCGAGTAAATGTTACGAAATTTGTCGGTGTTGCGATTGTTACTAAAATGATGCGGAACCCTCCAGTAAAATAAATGCGTTTCACGTTACAGAATAATAAATTACATATAAGAAGAAATTCGTGTCGGACAGATAGACGAATCGTGTAAAATTAGCGCGGCATTCAGCGCGCTAATGGTTGAGAAACAGTTACGACGGAAATTAATGAATCAGATTATATTATCAACACGTTGTGTAATCTTTCATATATTTCGTTATTATAATTTTATTATATCCATATTTGTGACTAACCGAGATAATTATAATATAACCGTCATAATAATATACGGGATAAATATAACGTAAAAGCAATAATTTCATCGATATTAACTTGAATATATCAGAATTCGTATATAATTTTATCTTACTGTGGTACAGAAACTAAAATGTCCACACTGAACAATATACATACCACAATATATAAGAAATAAATTTATTGGACGCCTACTAAGATAAATCATAAGCAGATCAAATTGTATCGGTATGGATGAAATTATTGTTAGAAAGGAAATGTGCGCAATTCTCTTTTCATCCACGCTATACTGATTCCGAGTGAAAGGACACTCAAATAACACAATTAAAAGGAGAAAATCCCGTCGAAAAAGTCTCACAAGAAGCATTGTAAAATAGTTGGCCGATCGCAATTACGAGTTGCATGCCGTAAATTACTATAATAAGTTACGTAAATACAGCACGTGAATTCTATCTGAAAAAGACGGTATCCTTTCTTGCGATCCATTCCAACAAAGCCATCATCGGTCATTCCGCGTTAAAAGACGAGTCCGCGCGATCTTTACATAATCGTTCTTTTCCGCTGTTCGCGTATCATTCGAGGAACATTAATAAAACATTATAGCGGGTAGAACGATTCCACAAGAACGCATTTTTGTCCGATTCGATCCTCGACAGCGGCAAAACGCTTCCTCGTCTCTGTCCAGTTATAGAAGAAGAAAGGCAGTTCACGCCGCGGAGAGACGATTGCCGGTTGTTGCAATCCGCCGGCAGAACAGGACGCTAATCAAGCGCCTCGTCGGTCGAAACGACCGCTTTTAATTCCGCGAGGTTCTCTCCCACTTTCGACATCCGATCGATCGATCGCCGGTCGATACAGAAACGCCGCGAAGCTCTGTTTCCACGGACCCCGCGCGACGGCGTCCGGTCGTCCTCGTTCGCGCGCTCGAGCCGATTGCGCAACACCCGCGGCGGATTCACTTTCACCGAAAATATCCCTTTTCGAAAGCGTCCACACGGGTCTTAATTATCGGCCCGGCGCGACGCGTGCACCCGAGCACTCGCGAACGTCGGTAATTAAGTAAAAGTCCGAGCCGAAAACGGTTTCGCGATCGATAAAAATAAACGACGTCGAACATTCGATTCTCGCTTGCTCGAAATATCGACCGCCACGCGTGTTTTCGGCGCTGCGAGTTAATAAATTAATAAATTGAATTGAACACCGACGAACGCGCTGTATTTTCTGTTCGAGGAAGTAAATTGCATGTTCAGATACAATTTCTACGTTTCCAAACGGCCAGGCATAGTGCGAGAATTTCAACTCGCAGTTGAATCAGCCGGCTACACGATCGAGAATCGTTGTACGCGAAAAGATCGGCTCGAATTTCAACGCGACTTCGGATCGTGTGGGTCTCTTTCTCGGATTTCGCGGTGAGAAATACCGGGTTTCCAGGAAATACTTATTTCTGGCCCAGCGTGAAAGTCGACCGTATGATTTCGATGATTTATAGGTTGGACCGAACATACGTTGCAATTAAAAAACCGAGCACCTTTGCAGGGGTTATGTCAGGTTATGTTAATTCAACGGAATGTGGAGCGTACAATACATACGTATGTACGATGATCTAGACCAGGGCTTCTTAAACTATGGGTCGCGACCCCAAATGGGGCCAGAATCCACTTTTATTTTTGAAACTATAATAAATACAATTTTATAATTTTTTGTGCAATTTTTAATTTTAGATTTTTGTATGTTTCAAAACGAATTCTAAAACTATATATTTTCATATGTATATGTATATTGTTACCTGATAAATAAATCATCAAGAAATATTAATTTATTTTTCTTTTATATTTGTATGGGGTCGTCAAGGAACTCGCAATCATAAATGGGGTCATGAATGACAAAAGTTTAAGATCTAGACGGTGTTCACCGGATCGAATAAAGCGATCTAAAATTCGGCGCGGATAAATAATAACAATAATTCTGCCGCGACGGTGCCGTTTAGTAACCAGTTTTCTCGCCTATTAGTGACTCATTTCGTACTGAAATTTCTCCTTTTTGCACGGTCATAATTTGAGAATAGCCTTTACGGTCTAATGAAGTAATTAAGGTCGGCCGTGTCGATTCGCGCGTGCACCGTTGACGAACCAGCAGGGATTACTTCTAAATCTGTAATATTGGAAACCACGAGAAGTCGACTAGTTTTCACCGGGTTTTGAGGAGAAACGGGTCGCAAAATTAAATAAACCGAAAGCGATCAGCGATCGCTGTTCGCCGCAATCGGTTTCTTTTTGCCTCTTAACGAAGAGGTAACGGTGGATTAACTCGAGGTCGACAATTGGGAACACTTTCTATTCGAAAAATTAAAGGCTCAAATCGGAAACTGTTTCATTGGGAATACATACAACGAATCGGTTTAGGGACGCCGAGCAATTTTTGTTAAATCTTGGAAACGCTGTATAAATAATCGAACTGTACAGTTGCCCGTGAATCTTCGTCAAACATTGTTGCACGGTTTAAACGGGACTCTTGTCGTAGCGGATAGTATTAGAAAACTGCACTTATGGCGGCAGCGATTAACGAGAGAAGAGGAACGCCGATTATCCACGCTGTTGTGGTAATTCGTTCTTGAAAGATTGGGCGGCCAATTTGCGGGGAAAGCGAAATCTTCGGAAACGGCGACGATGCAAAAGTAAAGTAACCAATTGAACTAAATATCTGTCCATTATTCGAAGATTTCCACGTGGGGTTAAGCGAGGTCTCCGTTGATCGGTCTCGGCAAAATAGCACGCGCAATCACGTAGCGGCGGTCGATTAAAGACGCGCGTACTCCGAAACAGTAGTTTAATCACACGCGACGACGATTGTATCAAAGCGAGGAGAAAATCGATTATCCGCTTTCCTCGAGTCATACGCGCAGCTGTGCTTCCGGATTGCAACAAGTGCCGGTGGTGACCGACCCCCGCGCGCGCTGTTTTACCTTGGGACCATTCGTACGCGTCGTAAACGCCGCGTAATGGATCAAGCGCCGAGTTAGAGGCACGGAACCACGGCTGCCGACCATTAGTCAGAAACTGCGAAACTGGAGTAAATCGCGGAACACTTTCCATTAAATGTTGCTTTCGTCGATTTGCATATAAAACAGGATAGGGAAACGGTTTCGTAAAAGCGCAACCGCGAGGTTTCGACGGCGCGTTAGATAAAAATGAACCCAGCCAATCAGCGCCCGGTTGAATACGGCGTCTAATGGTCTACAAAGTGGTCACAATGTATATTCATGAGGCCGCTGTTTAACGTATTACGCGTTTCTTCTGTCAAGCATTCAATCCGCTCATTAATTTTTTCTTGGAAATTTCGCACGCCGGTATCGTTTCCTTGCCGCTGACTAATTCTTCCGACTTTTCTTCAGATATATGTACAGTCACTTTCAAAAGTATCCGGACACTGTTTGACTTTTACCTCGCGCATTTAAATATATATTGAAAGGAAAAGATCCTTTACGGTATATTTACGGTATATTTTAGAATAAAACGTTATCTATTTAATTGAGAAAATATAAAAAGATATCGAATTATTTTGTCACATAAGTATTCGGAGAATTTATAAAATTAATTTTAAGAGTTCCAATAGTAGATCTTTTTAAAATTATTATTACAAGTTTTATAATATAAATATAACAATAAAAACATAGATTGTCGTTCTGCAGAGGTTCCACTTACAAGAAGTCACTAACCAGAAACCTAAATTAACCCTTTCCAGTCGAAGCCATTTTAAATGGAAATCAAAAATATTTGTTCAGTCTTACAGTATTCCCATTTTATATAATTTAGAGCATTTTATACACTATAGAATCGAATTTTGTGACTCGTGCAACAGTTAACAGCTCTTAACATTTTCCATTCGAAGCAATTTGAAATGTAATTCTAAAATAACTTTTCCAACATATATCATTTCCATTTTATACGACAAGACATATTTTATTCGTACGAAATTGAATCTTGTAACTCATGCAACAACAGTTATAATTTCAATAATTTTTGAAATCAAATCTTTCATAATATAAAAATTATTTTGGAACGCTCTGTAACAATTTTATTGATGCCTCAGAGTCGCCATTCGAGTGGAAATGGTTAACAATTTTCTAAATATAAGTAAATTTGATAAAATTATTTCGAAACGTAGAATTATCATTTCTAGCGGCGCTTTAGAGTCGCCACATGTCCGCGAAGGGTTAAAGATGCTTCGTAGAAATGACAATTGTAAGAAATAGACCCCCTTTGACCCGGACCTTTTCGACATCTTGACAAGTAAGCCGCCTCACCCATCGTTAAAAAACTTTACCGGGACACCAATATTTACAGCAAATAAAGTCCTAACGAACCATGTAGCTGCCGCGGCGTCTTCCCGCCTTCTCGTTCCTCTTATCGTCCGCTTTCCTGCAGCTTCTGGCTACCCTCTCGAACGTACTGGCTTCCTGTTGTTCCACCGACTCGACGTCCAAAAGGTTCTCCATAGACCTGCGCACCTGTCTGCAGGAGGCGCCGTTTTTCGGGCTCTTCCTCTGCAGATGATTGCCGTTCTCATCGTGGAAGTCGTCCCACTCGCTGACCTCGCTCCTGACGTCCTCCAGGGACCGTGTCCTCCCTACGGAGCAGGTGCACGGAGGAATGCTGCTCCTGCAGAGACCGCCGGAGCTTTTGGCGCGACCCCTGGGCGCCGCCTCCATCATCATCATTCTCGGCGAGACGGCCACGGGGGACACCTGGAGAGGCGACATCCCCTGCGGCGGCGGTATAGCGTTCCTATACAAAGGCGCCAGGTAATAATAATCGCGGCCCTTGTTAGGGTTCGGCCCGCTCATCCTGGCCGGCACGTAGTTGTAGTCGGCCAAGTGGGGCGTCATCCATTGCGCCATGGCGTCCAACGGGACGGGACGATAGCAGAACGACGGTCCTCTGGATGCCGGATGGTTCCGGTACATCGGCGGCCACGGACGCTGTTGCTTCAGCTCGAATCGAGGATCCATCCGCGGATCCAGCACTCGGATGTCACCCATCTCGCGCAAGCGATCGTGACCGGGTTCCGTGTGACAGTCGCGGAACTGCGAGCGGACGAAAGTGGCGTCAATGAACGGCGACGCGCGGAGCGTTCATCGCGGACGGGGACTACTTCCGATGCCCCTGGGCGATCATGCCTCGGGAACGTCCGGATTATATCCGTCGGTTGAACCGGGTCTCGGGGTACAATCGAAGTAGATCGGGGCCAGGAACGTAGAAAGAGAATCCGAAAGAAAGTCGGAGCGGATCGGAAAATTGGGCGCAACAGGTCGCCAGCGAGGAAGAATGCGCGGAACAAAGGACGCCGGAGTTCACACGGGGGAGAACGGGCCCGATTTTCACCACTTTCCAACGACCGTCGAGCGGGGCTGCGGCACCGTAATAGGGCCCCCGTCACTTTCGATCTTCTCCTCTCTGGCTAACACTTTTCACTTCACTGCCGCACCGGGCGGACGAGTTTTCGGCGGCGAGTTTCTCGTTTTGTTTTTTTTTGTCACTTCGCAGCAAGCGTCGCGCGCCTCGGATCCCCGGGGTACCGTTAGAATCCCGCCTTTCACTTTTTTCTGGAAGAACCGGGCGACGGTACGGGTTAGGCTCCCAGGGCGGAATTTGTTCCACCGACGATTCGAGAGGGAACCGAGGATCGTGGATCGCGGATCGGAGACGACTGTGCCCAGCTGAGTGCAGCGAAGGAGTGCGTAGCCGACACGTTCACGTCGAGTGACTTCGGCTCGTTGAGAAACGACCCACTTCTCCGCCGCGGGATCGAAACCTTATCTCCCTACCACCGCGCGCCTTCGAGACTCATCCCTAAGTCCTCCCCGCGGGCATCCGACGAGGAACGAGACTGCGCCGTGTTCCGTTTGCGAACCACGCGGCTGTCGATATATCGCAACAGGTGGCCGTCTTGAACGCCGTGTTCGACTTTGATATACGGTGGTTAGTAGTTTTATGAAATTTATGGACACGCAATGTAATATTGACCGACCAAAAAATATGGACTTGTCCGCAGTTTTTTGATACTTGAGTTGTCGCTGACGGAACGCTAAATATCTTCAACGGTACTTTATTGCAGACGCATTTTATTTAAAAATAAAATAATTAAATAGATTATAAGATTTATTAATCCAAATAGTACTCTTGTTATTATACTCGATTCTTTCTCAAGTTCTTGTACTACGATTTCTTTTATGGTCGTAGCGTTTAGGATTTCACTGTAGTTTATAGTTTGTTAGTAGAACGAAGAAATTGATAACTATTGTACAGGTATATGTTCCCCGATGAATATACGTTAATAGGAACAAAATAGAACGTTATTTCAATTTCAAGGAAATAAATAATCTCTATCGCATATATTAAAGATTTTAAGCTGGTAATTGAGCGAATTGCGCGAACATAAACTCGAGTTGAATAGCGTTACGGTCCCAAATACGGTGACTTCAATGCGTGGGATGCATGTACAGTTCCATTTGCGGCACGATCAAAAGCATAGCCCTGCTTCATTCTACAAGTATCTTTCGACTCATAAACAAGCTACTTATTATTTATACTAAATATACTAAATATTAATAATCTTTAATCTATGTTCTAGCACGTCCGCTCTTTTTTAACAGTCAAAATAATTCTATTCTGCTCTTGTTAATCAAATTTCAATAAGGAACAATGCGAACAATTTCCATGCAATACCCGCCGCAATTACCGCAAATCGACAACTATATAATATTCAGCTACCGTGATACTTTTATTGCAAATGGTCGATTCGAGCAACAATTCGCGAGGGAGCGCGATAAACCCAGAGAGCGACGAATTCGGATCACACCACGTTCCTTTTCGATAAGCTCCAGCTTTCACTGCGCGATTCTTTTCGACGGCGTGCCCCGTCGTTTCGGGTTCGTTTTATTTCAGATAGAAATCGCGCCGTCACGCGCAGGAAGTAAGAAGCAAGCGGGTGCAAAGAATATAATTCCGGCCGTGGCGCGTACGCGAAGAAGCCAGCGACGACGGGTTGATTAAAGAGCTCTAATCGCGGGCATAAAGCGCCCACGTTACGAGCGCCATTGCGAAACCCCATCGCGTCCTCCCGCTCGACCGCGAGGATGCGTTTTATTCTCCATAAATAATCCGGACTTTTAACCGCAATCACGCCTTCTCTCGATACGGCGTAATTATCGCCGCTTACTCGATCGGCTCGTCGATAAAACGGACGGTTTTGCTTGTTCCCAGGGCACCGCAACCCGTTCGAACGTTCTTTATTTTCCTTTTTTTCATCACCGAGGGGAAGCCGATACGACGCGTGTACACACGACCACGCCGGTTCAATTTTCCATCTCAGCTTTCTCCGTTACGCTCCGTTAATAATTCGCGACGATGCGGCAATCCTCTCTATATTTTTTTTTTCGCCGCCCCACCCCGCCTCTTTCTCTCTCTCTCTCTCTCTCTCTACCCCCCGTTTCGCGCTGCTCCGAGCCCCTTTCTTTTATTCCCCGGGAAACTGTTGCGCGCCCGGGCCCACGCAAGATTTCCTTTCGCTCGAAACCGAGCTTACACGATAACGCCTTCCTGCTCGCCGCGACACGATCGGATACGGCGAAAGATCGATTGCCCGCAGACTTTCCGGTCCCATGAACCCGAAACGATACAACATTACGCGAGAGGTAACGCACGATCTCCGCTCGGATATGGACTAAATACTGCCTCGCTATCGTGCACGACGAAAGAAATATATCGTGGCGTGAATAATTATAGACTCTGAGGAACTTCCACATTGTTAGCAGCAGTTTTGTCGAAATCGATTACTTGACGTGCAAGCTTTTGTTTTATTGTCCGTTTACGGAAACTTACCATTAATTCAACGTATCAGGTTGGAAACTATGAAACGGGCG
>NC_135778.1:5896153-5898962 GCF_028453695.1 Augochlora pura
AGGGTTAATATTCGGTAGGTTTAGTGTTAAACGAGATTGGATAATTCTGTTATCGAAGCGTAGGTATGAAAGCAAACAAATAGATACTGAAACTGTATGATTCTATCAGGGAAATTATTAAGGACGCACGACTAATCAACGTAACAACTGCGAAAGAAGTCACGGCACAAGGGATTAAGATATACTTCCGCGTAGGTACATATTTCGAGAAAATGTGGCCGCTTAGAGTGTGCTATAAGCTTGGCGTCATGAAGCTGTTCGACTGCTCAATTAAGATCTATGGTCTAGTCACTATTCATCCGGAACGTGACGGAAGTATATTTTATCCGCGATACGACAGAATGAGTTATCGGTTGCCTTGCAGAAACTTACCAGCAATCAATGCGAAACGTTCTAGTAATTTTTCTAACAACGAAAACTGTATAATGCTAAACAATTTAAAATTATTGTATGCAGGGACTTCGACGTGACAAATGCAATGTTCAGAACTATTCTTTTTTAATTTTTGTCGTGTGTCTTGGAGATTAATAATATTAGTACTAATACTAGTATTACTTATATTATTTATACAATTACCACATATTGTATTAATACAAATATTAGTAATATTTATGTAGTTACTAGTATTACCATTGAAAAGACAAAACTGTAACGTTTTCTAAAGATTTATAGTAATTTTAAAATTATAGTGGTCACTTATAGCTGGTTTTACAGTTCTATTCGGTTCAAATTATGCAATTTATAAATCACATAAAAATACATCCGTTTCTGAAATTGAATAACATTTTATATTATTTGTACAATGGAGGAGCATTTAGTCCACAAAGGTAATTAATTTGTATAATACATAAACGTACAAAATCAACCGAGTCAAACGAATGTCTAAACTTCGGCTGATAGACAATCTCCATAAATTTGACGTACGACTTGGATAAAACGTCGAATTATAAAATATGTACGTAAAGGATTATGCAGTGAAAATTATCGGTGAAATGAACATCGGCGCTCAGCATTACAGATGGTTCCGTGGTCCCCTGCAGAGGCATCACCATCGAACTCGAATGTCTTCATCTTCGTGCTTTCTCCGACAACGCATTACGATCAAAAATTTCTTTCGCCGTAACGCAACCCTAAATTCCAGCTAATTGTTAGAAAGTTCTGACCTCTCGTCCGAAATATTCGTCGATCCTGCTGGTAGAAAGTCGATCGATCATCGGCAATTTGATAATTCGTCTGAAATCGTTCGGTCAAACGTTTTGTTATACGGGTATCGAGCATCGCAAACGAAAGTTTTCGCGATTAAGTTTTCATATAATTCAGCGGCTAATGCTGTTATATCAGATGGTACGTGTAATATTCGGAACAGCGAGCGATCGCGTCGAGACCGGTGATTAAAATTGTAGCATGAATGCGCGCTGATGTGTGAAATATTTACAACCAAGCGATCCTTCTCGGAATGCAACATGCTGAAGAGAATGATTGGGAGAAAACAGCGACGCGCTCGTGAAAATCACAAAGAATTTATAAGAAAGTTGATGACCATTAGATCCGCCTGGTCGGACTTGGTTCCATCAGCGGCTGCGCGACGTTCGTGACCCAGATTTCATCGAGGATAAATGCTTCAAATATTTAATGTCCCGTATTCTTTTCACACCGAACAGCGTTCCCTTTTATTTCGTTGGCGATGGTATTCGCGTTTAAACGAATACTTGTCAATTAGAGGCGCGCGAGAATGTGGAAAGAAACGCGGCGTCGTTTCGCGGTAGAACCGAAAGTTGCCGCTCAGCGCGCGGTTGATAATGTAGAGACACGGGTAAGGCGCGTTCACCTCGATGGTAGAACACCTGTAGGAGGCTCTCGCGTACCTGGTCTCGCTGCCATACCGATTCGATATTTTACGACTGATTCCAGCGTCCTCTTCTCATGGACAACGGATAGGTAAGAAACTATCGTTTCAGGTAGATTGGTAAGCAAACGGCGCGCGTGATTTAAACGAATATGAAATCAAAGTTTAATCAAAATATCCATGCTTGAAAAGTCACTTCGTATTTCGAGCGCTGTTAATTATATTTATTTTTCGACGAACCAATTATATTTTCACGTTTGATTTATATTAACTCTGTCTCTATTCTTTATTATTAATTTTCTCCTATATCTTATGTTATTTTATTTATTATGGAAAATTATTATTATGATGTTAGTTTCATTTTGAACATTTTTATGTCGCCTCGTTTTTTAAGTGGTATTAGTGGTGGTAGGAAGCAGATATCGATGTACGAGATATTTTTATTCAAGTATAAGTACTATGATATTGTTTTTCAGCGATGTCGATATTTCAGAACATGTGTTGAACCCCACATGGTACCTGGTCTATTCCGATACCTCTTCTACGGGCAGACATCGGTGAATAGAGGACGCCTGTGATCGGACTTCGGTTTCTTATGTCGGTAAGGCAGACAACTTTAAACGATAAAATTCTACGATCTTCTCTGTTCGATTTTTTAAAAATATATTAGGCAATGAATAGGCTGTGAATCTTTATACAAAATAAAGATTATCCTCAGCAATTGCAACAAACGATAGTGAAAATAAAATTTCATTTTTTCTAAAATAGTGAGCAAAATATACAAAAACACTTCAATGAAATAAAAATAATATTGCACATAGATGTTCTTTAATGTCTTAAATAGTTTAATTGTTTTGAATTTCATCTATCCATTGTAATTATAAACGCATAAAATCCGCAGTCTAGCAACGAGTTACAAAAACGGAAACTTCACTATCGTTTACGTATCATCTGCTTCTTCAT
>NC_135778.1:5899062-5905658 GCF_028453695.1 Augochlora pura
CGAAACAATAGTTTTTAAAACACGGACATAGGTATATATGAACAGTATTAAAAATTCCTTTCGCGTCGACAAACATAAAGACATAAACTAAAGACAAACATAACCGAGACATTATAAAAAGTTAGCCGTACCGTATCTGAATTTTCTCAAAAGTTAATTTTCTTGACAACCACGAACTGTCAACAGATTTGTTGAAAGCCTGTCGGTACGACTACGATGGAATTTCAAATGACAGGATTATCTCATCTATTCATATATTATCCTCGACTCGGCATTGATAAATGAATAATACAAAAAAGAAACAACACTGTTCCGACATCACGCGACGTGATTTATACAATTTTCTTTCGATGGAAATCGTAGAAACATTTTCTGAAATCATTTTTACGGTACTCGTAAGTCTGTTCAATTTTTAACCCTTTGCACTCGAATGGGTGACTCTGGATCACCACTAAAATTATTCAATTACTCTGTTACGCTTCAAAATAATTTTTATAACAATAAAGTTTAGATTTCAAAAATTGTTGAGCAGTGAAACTGTTGCTACGAGTCGCAAGAATTAATTTCGTATGCATACGAGTGCGCTTTATTGTATACCATAGAAATACTATGAGCCAGGAAAATTATTTCACATTTACAGTTAAAACGGCTTCGAGTGGGAAGGGTTAATTAGAGAAGATTTATCGAAACTCACAATACTGAATCGGATCCATTGATCGTAGGTTTCGGCGACTGTATCCCAGACCGCACAGGTGTGCTCATATGAACAGGCGAGGGTCCTTTACTCCCCAAAGGTTGTTTAATCCTGGAATCACACGAAAAGATGGCCGGTTAAATACCAAAGTAACAGACAAAACCCATCGATTATGTACACGGATTCCATCGGATCGTCTCTGCTATTTACACGTAAATGGACGCGGCACGGCAAAATATCAATCGCTCGATTAAATCGAACCAGCCATTATTTCGGCTTGAATTTGAAGTAGCCATTTGGCGACGAAGTCTATCGTTATTCCCACGTTGGCAAACGTTTAGGGGGTCAACAGCAATCAAGATTTCCTTTAGGATATCGCCAACAAGGGGCGACGGGGTTAGAAAGGTCGACCGAGACACTAGTCATTATTCAAGCGAGACGTGATTTATGGAAAGAAGGTATCTCGCGCATCCTTTATGCCCGCAGAACGGATGCAGTCTTTCTGTCCTGCCCCGTTAAAGAACAGCCTAATCTGGCAGCGTTACTTGAATTTCAAAGCCGCGAATTTGCTCCGGGATTACACGAAAACGTCGAAAGCATCGCGCCGACCGCGCGATGAAAATTTGGAAGCGTTTGCTAGGTGATTCGCGGAGATACAACTTCTTCGTAGTCTCGTATTTGTAATGTATAGTAACTAGACCGAAGTAAATTAAAATTGATCGTAATAATGATTCTGTAAAACATTTTTATCAGGTAATGAAATTATATAAATGTCTTTCTACTATCTATTTATTCTTAGGAAGTTTATTAGGAAAATATAATAACATGTATGTTAGAATGTAATGATATATTATAGTAATAATTATGATTTTTTCCAGAACTTTTTTACAGCAGTTTAGACATTATTGAAGGCTTGTAAAATAGACAAAATGATGCGAAGAAAGATATGTATTTTGTTTGAATTATTTCGACACATTATTTCGTAATTACTGCATTATTAAATAGAATAATGTATTAATATATTTGTTATGTAAAAGATGTCTGTTGTCATTTCGATACTAACTAATAATACGGTATTATATTATACTTGCTGTTAAAAATGTTCATTAAATGCACGAAACGTTTCATTCTTTTCTCTGTGTCATTACAATACTCGTCAAACCTTTTAGTAATGTTTTTAGAATCCTGAACTATTCTTAAAAATTCGTAAAAGAAATCTCGGACAAGAATAGCCTGTTTTGCGCGCCGACATTGTTCAACCAAACAATTACAATTGCCTTCCGACTCATCCGATTCTCTAGAACATGCTTTCCAAGAGGCGGCGGTCCGGAAAAAATTCGCGTGTTTACAAAACAACTTTGCGACCACCGGCGAGAGCCGTCGCTTTTTTGGCAGTCGCGTAAACGAACCTCCCGTGATTTACGAACGTTTTCAGCGTTACCGACGTACGGTTTCTAAGGAGCCAGGGTTCGATCGGCCGAGGTGTGCGTTCCGTTATACAAAACGCTGGAACTGCGACGTCACGACGTCGTGCAACATTCTCGGTAAGCAGCTTTTTTTTTCAGCAAGAAACTGAAAACGCGTCTGTACGCGCTTTGTTTCCGCGAGGTCCCCCCCTCTCGCGTCTAGGAATTGGAACGCGTGTCGATCGGCCGACAGGAACTGGAAGCGGAAGCGGCTCATAATTCGGTGACGTTATTCAAATCAACGACAATGATCGCGTGGCGAGGTGTGTTCGCATCTGGAACGGATTTCGGAATGAATGGCGACGAAGGACGAATTAGACAAAACGAGGAATGAAAAATGTGAACGTGATTCGCTTGCTGGACAATGCAGAATTGTATGCATTTATGGTCTCCGATGATTTTAGAAAAATAAGGAAATATTCGATAGAGTTTGAAATATATTCGAATAGAGCTTTTTTCAAATTTTATAAAGAGTTGCCATTGTTCTTTTACGATTTGTATTATTAAATTTATACATTTGTTGTATTCGAAATAAATCAGAGCGTAGTATAAATTTTGACAGAAATTATTAACTGCTTTTTAATATTATTTCTGTAACGTGAATATTGTTAAATTATATTTTGTCGTCTTAATAATTGACTGATTTTAAAAGACAGTTGTCATATTTGTGAATGGTTTACACGAAACATAGTAATTCATAGTACAAACAGTAGACACAGTAGACATAGTATTGTAGAAACGTGATTCAAACTACAGAATTGTTTTTGATTAGGCCATTCATAATCACAACTAAAAATGATTCGAATTCGACGATTTTTCATGGAGAAAAACGTCAACTAAATCGCAAAGATAAATTCGTGAAACTTATGTGTTCAGCTCGCTCGAGGAAAGTGTAATCATACTTGGTTCTATAAACAGTACTAAAACAACCTAATTCCGCGAAGTATAAAATCAAGCAATAGCAGACACGTTCTTGCTGCCTCTTTTTATCTTTTCGGAATTCAAGTACGCGCAACAGCTATAAAGTAACAATTCTGCTCTATAAACGTGAAATCTAAAAGTTTCATGGATACATAAAATACGCAACAGTGGTATTCATAAGAGGCAATAAAAAAAGGCTCACACCAAATTGCAAATATGGATATCTGTGGACTAATTTAACGCGATTGAAATCGCAACGAAACGTCTCAATAAAAGTCCAATTAAAGCGTGTTACATAAAAACCGCAATGTATTCGTTAAATTAAAAAGCGACGAGATTATTACAATCGTACGATAACGAGGCATCTGCAGATGTCGATTCAATAATTTAACAGTCCCATAAAATAACAAATAAACAGTTCACAACGTCTCAAAGATTTCTTTTATGGCGATGAGAAATTTATCCGTAACTTAACTACAATTTAAATTTATCCGTAAATTAACTATTTCGTATTAAATGAACAAAAATCAAAGACTCCGCTACTGTGATAATGTCAACGCGTTATCTCCTGTCATTGATAGAGTCAGACTTTTAAAAACGAAAGACTTATCGGCACTTGCGTAAAAATTAGCAAGCTATCTCGAGTAACATAGTCCAATAATTCCTTTTGGGAGTATTATTCAGCGATTGAACTGCATCTAAAGATAGCGCAAACGTTAGAAAATGACGACGACGACGCTGAAGGCGAAGCGTTAAAATTCCCAGCGAAATTCCCGACATGAATAGAAATTCTCAGAGACAATATCTCAATAATTTCACAAACTCTGACAATTTGTTAGCAAATCGGCAACCACGAGAATCCTGACAGCACTCGTCGTCGGTCACCGTTTTCACTGGCAAAGCGCGATCAAACGTAGCAAAAAGAAAACCATGAAAAAAAGCATCTGTCCGCGTACCGATTGACACATGGTGGCGTGGACCCGGCGCTCCTGTAGCTGCACGTGCTGTTGTGGCTGTTCTGTTTGGTATAAATCGGCCGATTGCTCGGCGGCGACACGCTAACACGCTCGGCGATGCGAAACCGCGGGACGGTCGGCTTGTGATAAATCATCGTTCCGACGACTGGTCGTTCACAGAAACACCACAGTACCGTTCACAGCTCCATTTCAGGATCAATGCTAAGGCGGTAGGGTATATCACACTGGCTATCGGTTCCCGTTAAAGTCGCAAAACGACCACGGCGAAGAAAATCGGTTTTCGCGGCGCGCCCGTACAACAGTTCAAGAGGCGTCGAGTGGCCTGGGATGGTCGGGGCCGTGGCTGCCCGGCGATTTGACCGCTCCGGAAGTCGCGGAATCCGAGCGCCGACTATGCGGTCTTATTTAGGGTGAAGAGAGAGCCGGTCGCGATCGAGGAATCTGGAGATCGCGGGCCGCGCGGCCGCAGAGCAGAGAGAACGATGCTGCTTGCGAGGAAGCTCGACGCGAAGTATCGGGGGAGCCCAAGCGGCGGCTACGATTTCGCCCGCAAGCGGCATTAGACTCGACTGCCCGTCGAATCGCCGACTACGCTCGTAATAACAAAGCGTATCGCGGCCTATCAGGGACTGCTTTGATTCCCGCGACCGCGATCAGCTGTGCGCCCGCCAGTGAAACGTGCGGACCTTCGGAGAAAAACGGCTCGCCGATTTCTGTCCGTCACCGTCGACCTGGCCGAATAACAATGTCGCCTTCCTTAATATCTTGTCCACTAATTTATTTCTTTTGCCATTTCTTAGGATATTTGAAAATATTTCAAACACCTTTTAATCGCGTTCGCGGGCAGTAAAAATTTTAACGAACTGCAGAAATAGACGAGTGATTTATTCTTAAACTAATCGTGATTTCTAAATTTTGATTAATCACATTTTAATAATTATATATATAATGAATGTTACAATATCTATGTCTATAATCGTTGAATAAAACTGCACATTAAATTATAAACTGTCATTCAGATAATATTTCAATAACCTGAATATTATTTATAAGCATTTAAAAAACAACTTGTGCGAAAACGTCGGAAGCTTCTTAATTGAATATATGTACGCAATCGACACACTTTATGTCAAGCCATAAAAGTGACAATTCCGTGCGTCTAACATCTGCTGTCTTATTCTACCGCATTGGTGTCCGATGCCTGTGCACGTACAATATACCTAGTTACAGCATTCAGGCTAATTATTTTTGCCGCAACCAAACTAGATAAGAGAGCCGCGCAGTTACCACACTCTGTAACACTTCCTTCCTTTTTTGCGTCATAAAATATGAAATTCTGAGTTATGGTTCTATTGGCACCTTCATCCTAATATAATTCGCTTGAGAAACCTATATGCGAATTAAGCATGTTCTGAGCAATTGCAGAGGTGCATAAAGAATTCGAACGTTTGAGGATGCATTTTTAGCTGGTAGCGAAATTTATGTTGATATTTGTAATATTATTTTACCAGAAATATATATTATTTACTATGTTCAACAACATTTATTTCTTGTCTAAAGGTTGCTAGACGGTCGTGTTAGAAATCTAACGATATAAACATATTTATTTTATGTAAGATATATACGAATAACAATATAAAGGATATTGACTCTAATAAATATAATAAGCAAACCAGCCTAACAGAGCGCAGAAATAATTACTAAGTTAAGGTACAAGTGCCTAATTGAAACGGTGCCTAATAATATCAGTTCTAAAAATTCACAAAAAATCAAATTTAATTAACGACACCGAAACAATGATGTAAAAATATACCAGAGTAAACGATGTTCTAAAAATCTTAAGTAAACCCTGTTGAACGTGTCAAAATAAAAATTAATTTCAAAGTCTAGTAAAAAGGATCGACGTCGCCCATTTAAACGCAATTCTTAACTAACAATTAACGATCCGAGGAATTCGCACGCGCAAGCTTCGCGCAAAGAAATGGAAATCGGTCGATTTATCTACTCACTGCTCCTACACGTAAAATCGACGGTAGTTCTTGCGAACAGTCCGTAAAGCGGGCCGCCATGTTAAAAAGTTTAATCCCCGTGGAATGATGCATCGACCGGACGGAAATAACAGTGTTTTATCGTGCATCTGTTGTTTAATAAAGTCGGGGCCGCGCGGACGGGTTCCCCGACTGCGGTTTCACGCGAAACGAGAAAGTGATACGGACAAACGACTCCCTTTTGAGATAACGACGAGAAGCATCTGGCAGATTCGTCTCGAGCCGCGACAGCCGGCGTAACACTGGCTGGTCGACGCGTTTCTCTGCATCCGTTCGCGACGCAAGACGCGCGTTACTATTGCGAACGGTCGCGCAGCGAATTTCACAACAGGTTGAACGCACCGCCGCGATTCCCGCCGCACACCAACGTCGCGAATTCCGATAAATTTTTCAAACGTCACTCGGCGAACAAATTCCTCGTTATGCTTTCCTGCGCCACGATCTCGAGAAGATTTTCTGTTACCTAGGCGCTGCTGCTGCTGCTGCTGCT
>NC_135778.1:5906158-5922234 GCF_028453695.1 Augochlora pura
CAATGTACCAAGCACAGAATACTTACTAATAGGAACCGTAACATTTTGTCGTCAAAGACGCTTCGATCGAAACTACGAGGCGCAGCTCCGACGACACATAAATAAATCCTCGACGTTGCTGACACCACGAATTTGAAAATTCCACGTAACACGCATTTTTATTGAAATACTGTACCGCGAGCGTGTGGCAATTGACACATCCTTCGCAGAATTCGTATTTGGTTCGGTATTGCCTCAGAATAATGCAATGACACGTGTTCCTTTGTTCGTTTACAACATGGCGACGTCTCAGAATTAATCTTTTAGTATTGACATTCTGCTTCATTTAAGCTTCCTTCCCGACAGCGATAGAAGAATTAATACTGGAACTGACAGTTGAGTCTCCATAGGTCATTCAATTTTGATATAATTGTGCAAATGGAAAAAAAAATATGAGGAACTGTTACACAAGTCGATTCTTTTCTACGCTATTACAATAACAAATTTTCGTCAAATCTATTAAATTAGAAAGACTAGTTGTAATATTTTGCAATCTGTAGTTATACTATACTTTCGTAAAAAGAAGTATTAGGTTGGTGCATATGAAATGTCGGATGTTTACGTAAATATATAAAACTGTATATCATTTTTCAAAAGCTGTTGATTTAATCAAAATATGCCCCGTTTGCTTTACTACACCCTTTTCAACAAGATATCAATACAGAAATGCCTGTCTTAAACAAATTCTGATCTCTCGAATTAATAAACTCTGATATGGAATATTTCAGACTGTCTTCATTTATATCCCTTTGCGGACGGCGGCGCTCGACGGGCGAGCTTCGCTGTGGACGACGTGTATTGGAGCGCGCAGTATTTTGGGCGGATATATCCGCCAGCCGTCCGCTACGGGATATACTATTTAGTCCGTAAAGGCTCGGGCAGATTTTGAGCAGTTTTAGGACGGTGTTGCCATTACACGTTGTTCGGCTGAAGAATGTGACAGCGACCTGTCATAAATAATGTCGGGATTAAGAGAAATAGAACGAACCCCAGCATGAAAAACGTAAACACTTGAGTTTTTCTTCTCTGACGTCAGCGATAAGACGTTGCCAGTAGGTTCGCCCTCGGGCGCGTGGCTGTTCCATTACCCACTGCGCGAAGCATGTTGAGCAGCTCTGCGCTTGCATTTTACCGCATTTTCGTAACTTCCCCTCTACCTCTCGGGCGTTGGAGACCCTTAGCGGACGGCTGGCGGATATATCCGCCCAAAATACTGCGCGCTCTAATACCCGTCGTCCACAGCGACGCTCGCCCGTCGAGCGCTATAAATCGAAATAAATCTTCTGGCTTATAGTATTTCTATCTTATGCGATAAAGTGCATTTTATTAGGTTGATGCATATGAATATTATATACTATTTAGCCCGTAAAAACTGTCCTAAATGTTTAAAATAGCGAAAGTCGCTTGGCGAAAGATCTATATTTTATAAAATTTTATATTTTGCTTCATTTAATTTCGCAATTGTTTTGTACGACGTATGCGTAGTTTTTGTGGGCTAAACAGTATGTAAATGGATACAGACTGAAAAATTCCATGCTACAATTTATTGATCCGAAAAATCAGAATTTCTTGAAGACAGACATTTATGAATTAAACTCGCGTTGGGAGAAGTGTATTGCAACAAATGGAGCACATTTTGATTAAATTAATAGCTTTTGAAAAAAGATATGCAGTTTTATATACTCGCTTAAAAATCCGACATTTCATATGCACCAACCTGATACTATACTTTCGTAAAATGAAGTATATACAGTATAAAGGTGTCTAGTATAAAAAGTCTACTCCATAGTGGCAAAGTACATTAGTTTCTTCAGGTAACGATATTAATATAAACAAATCGTTACAGTGGTGTTAATATATTAAAATCTAATTAGTGAAACCTAATTTTGCGATCGATGTTTTATCATTGAACAATGCTTATAAACTTCTAGTAATAGATGCAGAATTCCAGGTTGCGACATTTTCACCTTCTCAGTCGATCTTGATACCGTCAAAATCTGTCTAGGGGAATATAAAGTGGTCGAACTCAGAACATTGTGAAAACAGATGGCTTGTCATTTTAGGATTTCAATGGATTCCAGCGTATGGGATAAAATTCGCAACGGCACATAGACGCTGTATAATAACGACGTTTATGGAAATCAGAGTCTGGCTCCGAATCCAGGAAACTTTTCCGACGCATCCGTGCCGTACTAGCCGCAAACGACATAGAAATTTATTCTTGGCTAACGTATGCATAATTTCCGGCAACATTCCGCCACCTGTTAAAAATTCCATTCTAATGTTGCATTTATTGACAATACGTTTAGTAGCGATACTTGATATCATGTCACATTAAAATTTAAAAAAAAACTGAGCCTAGCGACATTGCGCTATAATGCGGTCTTTTTACAAATATTTAACATAGATTTTTGTAATTGTTAATATTCGCATTGAAGACAGGAAATTAACATTGGGGATTAAAAATAACTTTTAACCAAATCCTATAGTCATACAATTGGTGATTTTGACTATATCAATAGATTTTCTGACAATTCACTTGTTTCAAAATGTTAATATACTTTTTACGCTATCCATTCACAGAAACTGTATACTCAAATACAATACACAGATAAATTGTACTTTCAATAATTGCATTAGCCAAAAATCATTATACTGTTCAGGACCAAACATTGGAAATTGTATCTTAACGACAGTGCAAGATCTGTACAAGTTACTGAAAGAAATATATAAAGAACACGACATTTACTTTCACGTAGAAATAGCGAAAGATAAATGAGAGACCAGAAAAGTGATCATTATTCGTGTCGGAGCAACACGAACGAACTGGAATCATTAGCATCGTAGTCATCGCGGTTTTCGTAGTTACCGATAAAGCTGGCTAGCAACTGAATGGTCGATTGACAGAAATTGGTGACCAATTTATCGATCCGGTTTTAATTATTTGCAGTGGTAGTTCCAGTAGGAGAACAACATCCGAATCTCATTTCGCGCGACAATCAGGGCATGTCAGCAGGGCCGGCGGCCTCGAAGTGCAACGAACTTGCAAAACCAAGGATTTCGCACATTCCGTACGCGCATGCTATTATTTGGTTTCGCAATACGGCGGGGCTCGTTCGAACAGTAATTCCGGCGAATCAGATTCGCGTTCGGTTGTTGATCGGAAGATTTATTCCTCGGCTTGGCTGTAACGAGGAAAAACGATCCTAGCGTTGACTGTATCGCGTTCTCTATGCCCGGACCCGTAGATATAGTAATTTGTTGCGTTTATTGAATCGGCAGGCTGCTCGGGCATGCGATTACTGGCAGAGGTGGCGTGAACGTTTCACGACCGTGTTTAGAAAGTTTCGTACGCGCGGATTAGATTCTGCATCGCTTTACGACAGGTTGTACACAGTAGAATGAGAGAAATTGTAGATAAATTGGCTCACTTTCGTAGCGCTTGTTAAATTTCATGTACTCGAATGATTACCGCGGGATGTTACGCAACGTCCCAAAAGTGCATTCAGTGAGCTGAGTACACGAAACGGTCTATGAATTTGTTCACCCTTTGCACTCGAAGCCATTTTAACTGTAATTCTAAAATAACTCTTTATTTTTAAATTAACATAAAATAAAAAAATTTATGTTATACATATGAAATTGAATCTTGTAATTCATGCAACAACAGTTATACTTTTAATAATTTTTGAAATCTAATTTTTCATAACATAAAAACTATTTTGGAACATGCTGTAACAATTTTAGTGGTGCCTTAGGGTCGCCGCTTGAGTGCAAAGGGTTAATGAATAGAATATTGCGTAAAGAAGCAATATTGTGTACAGCACATTTTTATACTGTTCTTATTTTGTCTGTAAGATGTACTTATTTTGTTTGTAAGATGTACTTATTTTGTTTGTAACATGTATTTATTTTGTTTCCTAGAGGGTAGTATAGTGTTGTGTGATGAAACTGATTTTATCTTTCTCATGTTACAACTATAGGATAGGGTGGATTTTAGATTTTGTTTTCTAGAGGGTAGTACAGTGTTGTGTAATGAAATTGATTTTATCTTTCTCATGTTACAACTATAGGCTAGGGTGGATCTTGGTTATACTTGACGACAATCTCCTTGCAATTTTTTTTTCGAACGCCCCTCCAAGATTATTCAGATTTTACATAGCTTATTTGTTCATCTGATGGAATAATTTTGGGAGGCGTTTCGATAAACATTCGACGGTCGAAAAATTCTAGCGAATCATAAACTGTTACGCTTTTAACAATCTTTTAAATAGTCTTTAATAATGTGAAAATAATTTTGGAAATGATATAACGATTTTCATTCGACACTCGAGTGCTAGGGGTGAATTATGCTCAAACGAAACACATAGTAATTAGTCATCCTACGTGTTCAGCTCCGCCACGTTAAGGCGTTATCCTAATGTTTTGATAAAGTCATTTCCTAGAGACGTACTAGAAAAGATATGTTATTTCGATCCTTGTTAAAAAAGTACGTCGAATTTGAGAAGATTGACAGGCGCGACAGCTTCGAAAAATAAAAAAGAAACGAAAAGATAAGAAAGACTCGGAAGCCGCACAGTGTTCGGTTCGTAAATCTGCGGACTGGCATTGCGCGCGATAGAGGTGACGCGTTCCGACGGCACGTCGGAAGAGGCACCGATCTCCGTTTGTCCCCTCCCCCCCATCAATTGAAATCCCATGAAATCCCGTCACGTCCTCTAGAGAAGGTCGAGGCTGTAATTCTCTGCTCTGGAAACTGTCCAGGTTGCGTATTCGGTACGTGATGCCGGCGGCGCATCTGACGCTGCGCGAGGAGGATGTGGTACGACTAACCTTGGAGTTCCTCCACAGCCGCGACCTTCACATCTCGCAGCTCTCGCTGGAGCGAGAGACGGGCGTCATAAACGGTCAGTACAGCGACGATGTACTCTTCCTTCGTCAGCTGATCCTCGACGGGCAATGGGACGACGTGCTGGAGTTCATCCAGCCGTTGGAGGCGTTGCCGGACTTCGACATGCGGAAGTTCACCTACTCGATCCTACGGCACAAGTACGTCGAACTGTTGTGCATCAAGTCCGAGGCGAACGTGATCGCGGCGGGCACGAACGGGAGCATGGACAACGCCGTCGAGGAGGTGGTCAAGGTGCTCAGCGACCTCGAGAAGGTTGCGCCTTCGAAGGAGGAGTACAGCAGCCTGTGCCTGCTGCTGACGCTGCCCCGGCTCACCGACCACCTGCAGTATAAGGACTGGAATCCGAGCAACGCCAGAGTGCAGTGCTTCCGCGAGGTGCATCCCCTGGTCGAGAAATTTCTGCCCGGCGACAGGAAGAGCTCGGACCCGGCTCACCCGGTCACCTCGGCAAAGAACGACCGGCTGATACAGCTGATCATCAAAGGGATTCTGTACGAGTCCTGCGTTAATTACTGCCAGGCCAAAGCTACCGGCTCGAAGGAGAGCGAGCAGGTAAGTCGTTAACCGTTCTGATATTTCATCAACGTCGACGATTCGGACCGGGCCGTGGTTTCCGGGTATTAATCAGGATCCGCGAGGAACTTGACTCTCAACGTTTCGCTGGTTAACTGTTCGCTTAATCACATCGCTCGGCGCACTCGGCTGATTTACGACCCTCTGGCCCCTACCTGTTAGCTTTCATTAGTTAATTCGTCAAACGAAGCGAGTAGTGTATTCTAGGTAGATTACAGAATTATAGCCTAGACGAGACTGTTTCGTAACACGCGACTAGGGCTCCTTGTATAGAAGTTCATCGCTCTAATTACAGGTGGAGATGAACTTCTCCAGATTGCTGGATGGCTCCGTAGGCTTCAGCGATTCCGACCTGAGCCTGCTTTCCTGGCTGCAAAGTATACCGCCGGAAACGTTCGCCGTGCCGTTTGCCCAGCGAACGTTGAACGTGGACGTGGAACGGCTCGAGCGACCGTCGTTGGAGACCTCGTGGACGGAGCACATGCTGATCACCCCCATAAAGCCGAAAACGTTCCCGCATAGCGCGATGCCGTTCACCAGGCCGAGATCCGCGGCCGACATGATGTCGCGCAGCTTAGTGCCCGCTTTGGAGGCCGGACTCGGACCAAGGAGTCCTGGTCCTAAAAATACACCGATACCGTCTGCCGCGCTAATGGCACTGTCCACCGGCGATATAAATCCCATGTCGAGGTCCTCGTTCGCGAGCTTTCACCTAACCGGTTTCAAGAACAACAAACTGATGAACACCAGCGTGGACAGGCTCTTCGAGAACGAGGGGGACGTCTTCCTTAGCTCCAGCTACGCCGAATTCCAACAGTTGCCGTCGATACAGGAAACAACGAACAACAACAACCAGCCGAAGGCACCGCCCAGGACGAGGGGACAGTCCAAGAGTCCAGATGGTGAGCCTTGAAAAAAAGACATTTCAGTCCTTCAATTTGTGAACCTGAAGATTCGATGTTAAAATCATAATAGGGTGGTATTTAAATTCGTTTGAGTTCTGAATACATCACTGGGTACAATTTATTTTGATTAAATATATACACTTCAGGACAGAGGGTTTCGCCGGAACGAAATTTTGCGAACCAATTTTGACCCTATCGTTCTATCAGTACATCTTCTCTATACACATTGAATAATTTTTGTTTTGCTGGGACAGTGTTTTCACCTTTTTTATAGTAAAAAATAGAATATACCGAAAATATAGAAAAAATAGAATATGCTTCCCATATTTAATAAGAACTCCAAAAAACAACTATTGTGCAGAATGAAACAAACTTTTTCACAAACAAATCCTTGCTATGTAAGCTATCAAAATGTATAATGACAATGCGGTTTCAGCGCGAAGTTGACTGTGTAAAAATATAATTAAGTCTTCTGTTGGGAAAAGAAGAACGAAATTATTTCGTAACAATGCAGTTTCGTTGTTCCAGGTATTAAAACGGATCCCTCGGCGACCTCCACGCCCGAGCGTAGAATCGCCGGCAGGGAATCGCCAGCGCCATCGACGGCCAGGAGTTCCAGAAGGGACTCCCTGGCCGAAAAGCCAACGGGAATAGCCGCGAAAATCACGGACCCCACCACGGTCCCCGTACGAACCTCCCTGGGCAACGATCACCTCGAACAGAGCTACAACGGCGACCTGTTCAAAGAGTATCAGAAACAGAAGCAGAAGCTGCAGGAGAAGTTCCAGCAAAGGGAAAGGGAGTGGAACGACCTGGTCAGGCAATTATCGGCTCCAATTTCCCCGCAGGTGGTTGATAATAGACTTCAAGGTGACGGGTAAGTAAACATTGCATTACACTTTATGCCGCTTTATCGACGCGGCCGCGACGGTGATTAGTCCTGGATAGTCTAGGGAGCGGCTTCTCCGGTCTAGAGCTATATTAACCCTTGCACGCCTGCCGTGTCTGTTAGACACGTTGCCACTGATTCGGAGTAAATATCATATTTTGCGCATTGCTTCGTTGGTTACGAATGGATCGCGGATTTTATATGAATTTGTCACAGGAACGATTAATCGAATTGCAACCAGCGCAAACATCTAAAGAATTTAACCAGTTGAGTCTGTTTGACGACTATACCCGTCGTGGAGATGTGGCGGAATTTTCTGTCACGACGATTATATCCGTAAAATTTTTGTTACAATTTGATATTTGAATTGTAATTCCGGCGAGAACTAAATTATATTCGTAAATTTTAATATGTTTAAAGTGTTTCGAGGTCATAACGAAATGAAACAAACTAATGAAAATTATAGATAATTTGAGTTGGATTCTCTTCACTGGTGGGCGCATTGCAAAGAGATCGCCAAAATTAATTGGTTAAAGATACCGCGGCGCAAGGTTGAACTCAATTTTGCAGACAATTTTCATTTTGAATAAAAATCCGCGGTCTGGTTGTGAATCTTACTTTGATACTTAGAACTACGAAACGGATTTAAATGACCTCTGATTTTTAATTTTACAGTTACCGATGTTGTACATATGTTTCTATGAGGAAGTTTTCGGTAATTGTCTTGACTCAAGTATGTATTAGAATAGAAAGTGTACGAAGTTCGAGCGAATCCGAATTAGCTAACGCGATAAAACAATATACATATATCAGTATCATTTAGGGTTCGGTGATTCCAGTGTTAAACTTGTGTCATTTTATTTTAGACTTTCATTTGTAATGAAGGAATTTGCGAAATCGATTGCAGTAGAAACTCCATTATATGAACACCCATTATGAGAATCTTCTGCTATATGAACATTCTATTGTTTACACATTTTTCTATTTATATTATAATAGATGCTTTAATTAAGGAATTTATACAATAATTTTCTATGGAATATTCTCTAAGAATCTGGTATCGGTAATTTCATCTCAACACTGATTGTTTCGTGGTAGGAAAGGGCAAATCAGATAATACATTTACAATCGATAAATACATTTACAGATATTTACACGCAATATAGATGTAAAAAGCGTGGATGTCTCGTGTGCCGTACGTTTAAAAATGTACGAAGACGGAAAATATAATACAAAAATTTCTCATGTTTTTGTAAGTAACATAACGTTTCCTCTTCCGATGATTGTGCTATTTGCAGACTACAGTGAGGAGCAAAACTGACCACATACCTTTCAAAACGGTATAAAATTTTTAAGACTGATCTAAATGATTTGATCTTTTTTAGGAGTCTCAGGGGAATTTTTTCACATTTGTACACTGACTAAAATATTTGTCTTCTAATTGCATATAATTAGATTGTGTATAATTACCGAGATAAATAAGTGACATAACGAGATTTTTTTACATCGTTTTCATTCCAATTAATAACCAAATTAAAAAGAATAAATATAGTAAATATACAGTTATATACTGTTCGAATGAATAGTGTAACAATACTTTTACGTTTACGAAATTTTCGTATTTTCTTTATCCTTATGCTCTCCTAAAATCAATTACGACTGTTACATACGAGACGTTCGCATACCAAACATTTGTACCTTATATTTATTACACGATACGTCATTTTAAAATGTTACATATTCTTTGTCACTTAGATTTAGATTGTCACGAATGTGACGATTAAAAGGAAGCAAATTGGTACGATACTTTTGAATGCATTTAAAACACTGGCGGTAAAGTTATGCGCGTTTAAAATTGAAATAATAAAAATCGCAGACAATGCTTAATAATTCGTTTATATAGAAAAAACAATTTCTTAAAAACCCGAATGTTGATAATCCGAGAGATCTTCAATTTGGTAAAATTGCCTCGTACCGTATTAGAGAATAACGTGAAATAAATTCATAAATTAATTTTCAGTAGAACTACCCTCTTTATGTGCCGCGTATCGAAACCATAGTCAGCTCCTAGACAATTTCCAGCAGTTTCTTTATTAAAATGCATGCCCAAAAATTTTGGTGTGCAAACTCCTATTTCGATCCTCTCTATGCGAAGAAAGCGTAATTGCAATCAACTTTAAGCGTCTGCCAACGCGTCTGCTCTTTCCGGAGTTAATCATTCTCGCAGCGGGACCTAAAGTAATTTATAAAGAGTCATATCGGTGCAGATACGCCAACTAGTGGTTTTCCAGTGTATTCTGCGCGATGCTTCGGTGTGCAACGGCCGTAATGCCGGCAACTATCAGCACCGTAGAATCGCGGTGAAATGAAAGGCCAGCGGTTTGGCTCGTGTCCCATCGAGTTACTCGGCCGGCGTAATCCAGGGAAACGCTATTGTTTACCCGGGGGCTTCTCGCGGCTCCGCAAGGTACAGTCAATCACACTGAGTGGTTCACTACATTCTCTAACAGATGGCAGCAAGGGAATGCCTTCGGCACCAATTATTATGTGGCGGATTCGCGCGGCGTTCTGTCCTCGTAACGTGGATTCTCTGAGAACTAGGCATCGATGGCTGAACGGCGATGATTGAAAACACGTGCTCGCATAACCTCAATTTATTTTATTCTTTTTCGGATAAAGATCTCACACGTGAGGAGTTCTGCATTAGACTGACTAGCGGCTTTATTAGAAACTGGACTGTAGATGGCGCATGTGCTGCTTCCAGTGGCATACGCCACACTTTTGTCGCGCTTATTATGGCACCGTAGCGGCCGCCGAGAATAAACCTTCCCGGTCTAGACACCGATGTGGCGCCGTTCGAAATAGCAACCCCGGCTGGCTATGCTAAAAAGAATGACGGGATTGTTTTGACGACTTGACAGTGACCTCTAACTCTCGCTCCTCCGGTCTTCTCCCCCTCGTTTTAATCGCTTCGCTGTCATACTTTTTCATTGTTTTACTTTACTCTTTTAGAACACTGTAGTAATAATTAGAGGCGTTTTCCAATCGACACGAGGTTTCATTACTTTTCCACTGTAAAGAAGAGATGATGTTTTAAATGATGTCTTTAGTCAAAGACTTTAAATTACATTTAGATTGCGAAAAGATTCGATTTTTGGCATAATTCAGACTCAGTTTCTTATGTCATCCTTTGCTATGCGAAGGGTTCTTCTCGTCTTCGGTCCATTTAGACCCAGATTATAAATATTATTATTTGATTTTACATACATTATATGTTTTGAGGTTAGACTGTTGAACCATCTCTAAAAAAATGATGTAAGATAACAATTTTCTGTCTCTTAGATCGAGAGATTCTCTTAACACTAAATCTACCATCGCCGGTCAAATGTCCTTTTTTTACACATATTTATTTCATAATTATTGTAGACATCAAGCTGCTCCCGTTAAAAATTGTCGAACATGTTTCCTTACTCAGGCTTGCATTATTTTAAAAATTGTGAATAAATTTGTAATAATTATTACAGATATTAATTATTATACATAATTATTGTAGACATCAAGCTGCTCCCGTTAAAAATTGTTGAACACGTTTCCTTACTCAGCCTTACATTACTCTAAGAATCGTGAAAAATGTCCACAAATTCCATCTCGCAATTCTTACGAGGTAATTTCTGTCGGTCGCTTTTAGACGTCGGCGGATTCAGCGTTAAAATTTTAATGCCATTCCTAGGGGCATGTTTCGCGGGACGATTGTTTTGAAAGTGGCCAGCTACAGCCACGGCGATGGTCTATGTTTTCCCACGGCCACGTGCGCTTGTAGATTCGCCATGGACAAATCAGGAGCGGCGGGAAGTCATCCCTCGTGAGCGTCGCGCGCATTCCTTTTCGCGAACGAATAAATGGCCCGGCCGCATCCTCGTAAATGTCGTGTAACGGCTAAAATTACCGACGCGCAGGGATGTCGAGCGCCGTGTATCTTTTCTGCAAAGGCATATCGGTCGCATCCGGTGATAATCATCGAGGTAGCATTTCGTCTCGCCGTATACGTCTCCCGACGTTTTCCATTTACCGTCCCCCTTTGATTAATTTCAACGGACTCGCCACTCCACGAGTGAATTTTTCATTCGATTAAGCTTGACATTCTGTTGACTTCAATTTACAATTAGCTGATTCAATTCCAAGAGAAGGGGGCGGGGTATGGTAGTCCATTAAAGTTTAACAGTCAATTAAGACTTTCATTACGAGGTTAGTAATAAAAGTATAATAGTAACATTGGTACAGAGTTAACGTTGTTACCATTGAGCTATGTCACTCAGTAACCTTTTATTAATTTTAAATAATCTTATTACAAAAATAAGAAAGAGCTGTTTAAAACTTCCTTTTTTACAAAGTTATAAAATTATAAGATTCCAAATACTTTTTACGAAAAGGCGCGTTTGAAATTTCATTTTACCGATCAGCCGTCGAATGCAGCTGAACATAAAATGGCAATTTAATCGAACCCTGATTAACGATTCGATTTTCCCATATTTCACCAACTCGCTCGACACCAGACACACATGGACTCCACAGTCCAGTGATCACAATACAACACGGAACGTGTGTCTCTCTCCCCCCGTCCGCACATCCAGCTAGCGCTATTACGTGTCCGAAAACGTGGTTCGTTATCTCTTATCCGAGGCGTTACAATCGTTTACGCGGATTTCGTAACCTAAATAACTTTCAATGACGTCGCCGGCAGGGAAAAAAAAGAGACGGCCCCCGCGGTTCCGATCGTCGACGAAATGAAAGTGGTATTCGAACGCGGTTCATTGGCATCGACCGTTGACATTGTTCCGACTCCGGATGCCGGATGTATGGGAATAGTACGTGCTCATGGTTGGCACGGGGAAATCGTGACCGTCGCTCGCGTCTCGCCGACGTTCCTCGCTCTTTGGTTTCGTTATACATATTTATGGTCTCATTGTCTCATTCATGCAGGACGGGAAGAATCATAAAACACGGCCGAACGCGCATATTTGCGGTATGCGCTGTCTAGACGAGCGATTTTTGGTATTCAGACATCTAAACGAGCTGATTAATTGAGGCCCGCGGCAGGAACAAGACATTATACAGCTACGCGATCGTAATTGATGCATTCGTATTCGAATGCTAATTTCTATGGCAATTAATATACGTTGTGCATTAACGTCCGTTAAAAGAGCAATAATTTTCTCGATCGGAGGAGTTGCGAATTTAGTTTTATTCTGTCTCATTCCTTGGCATAATATCTAAAAGTCCTGTTACCATGGTCTTTACTTTAACGAATTTGTAGTAAATTATCTTATGCAAAATTAAGTTGAATTTAATAGTTAATTGAGGAACAAAAGAATAATATTGTAGCATTGCACAAGTTTAATATGTTATTCACGTTTATATCGAGGTCTCAGTTAAGAGCGTACAATTATTCAATTATCCGCAGAATTTAGCCGGCAAATCTGCGCTTTATATGCTAATCCAGGTGTACACCCCTAAATGCCTGTAATGCAAATTTCGTGCGGAGGAGTTGTAAAGGTTTCGTGTTACCGTGAACCGGGCGAGCAAAGTTTAACTGATTCCCCAGAACCGTGTACGGGGTATAGTGGTTGCAACGTGATAAACCTGCGGTAATCGACCACATGTGTCTGTACTTTCATCTGCGAACGGTGTACGGTTACAGAGGACGTCTTGGTCAAGCTATAAATGACGATTATATACGTATGATGTCTCCCCTGGGTGTTCCTTACCGAGCGAGTTATTATTCAAGAATTCACTTTCAGTTCGACGCGAAACTGACACTCGAAAATGTTCGACCATTAATATCGAATATTCGACTTGAACGGTCGAGGGTTGACTGAAATACGACTATTTTTATATTATTTTTATAGTTTCACATTGAATTCGTATTATATGAGAGCATAAAATACGAATTCAATGTAAAGCTGTACAAATAATATAAAAGTAGTAATTTCTTCTTGTATTTTATGAGAGCATAAAATACGATTTCCATGTAAAGCTATATTTTAATCAATTGTATATTTTCATGAAATTGTATTACTTGAGTTTGCATTATATTTGTATTATTTTCCTATATACCCTGCTAGATCATATATTTCATAAACACAAATTAAACAATTTGTTAAACCTTGAGACGGTATTCTACTATAAATTACGATTTGATTAATCTTTCATTGGGATCTTTTTGTGAAGAAACGACTCCGTCTTTTACAGTAAAATATATGATGTTTATATATATATTGTTAAAAAAATTGTAAGAAAAATTCGATACTTCAATGACTCCCTACGCGTACCTCCTCGAAGGAATAAAACGATTATGAATGGTTGCCCCGCGTGTCTCGCCGTAGCGCAGAACGATCGCACACGTAAAATTGTGCGCGGCGCGTATCGTTTTCCTATGCGGCTGACATTGATGGGAACACGATACGTGACGTGAAATTCACTGTCACGGGGCCGACTCAAGGCTCTTATCTCCGATATCGTACCGCCGCGTTCGATCTCGCGAAGCGTTCGCGACGTCGAATTCACGGTACGATTTCCTTTCGAGACCGAGCTCGCGAGCAACTCGTTCGTTAAGCGAATCGTTCCACGTATCCCACTAATTAGATTTCAGGCGTGCTTCCTGCCACTCGATGGCAGCCGACGAGCGACGAAACGCCGGGATACAAAACGAAACGGAGAGTCGAAGATGTCGCGCGGAAAGAAATCGTTGCGCGCAACGAGTTATGGAGCACGCGAAAGAATTTATGGAAATTCTAACGATTCGACAAAACCCGGCGTGGCTTTCTTCCGCTTTTACACGGCCGAAGACGACGCATTAACGTCGCCGGTTAGCGAACCCGTTGACACGGAGCGCCGCGAGCCGCTGAATCAGTGCGGGAGTCCCGAGCGTCTGACACTTCGTTAACTGGAAAATATGACGCGTTTCGACGGCGAAATTTGCGGTCCGCGGTCGTTGAAATCGGCGGCGGCCGAGAGAGTCCTTGATCCTTTAATAAACTCGGCGAACGAGGTCGCGCGCAATGATTCACTGCATTTAATTCGATCGGCGCATTCCTCGAAGCGACACCGATGCTTTAGAAAAAGGATGTCTGTCTCGAGCCACCGCGCTGTTGTTCTCGTTCCCTCGCTGGAAAGTCTTCGTCTGTCACTGATGACGTTTCCACTGTTAAGTTACCGCGCGGTGTTAAGTAAACACTCGCAACACCCCGTCGAGATTACTAGGCACTCGGAGCGTTAAGATGCTAACATTGATGGATGAAATTCGCGAAAGTTCGTCAAAGATCGATTCGTTCAGCTGCTCGGTGATTGATAGGAAATCGACGAAGACCTTTGCTTTCTCGATGGTCGTGCCAGTCACAGCTGAATCTTTTGAATTATTGTTGTTCCGCGGTATTCGTAAAGTATGTATCCTTAATGAATCTTTAATGCTGTTGGTGGTAATAATATTTTAATGGGCAGAGACAGTCAACAGTAATCATGATAAATATTTTCTAGATCAATGATCGCAAATATTGTTCTTAATTTTTTATATTGTTCTCAATTTTTTATATTGTTCTCAATTTTTCATATGTTTTCAATTTTTTATATTGTTTCAATTTTCCCATTACTTTTAATTCAATCTATATTTCATTTTGTCGTAAGAGCATTAAATTCGCAATTTAATGATCGTGTCTCTTTATTTTGCAATAAAATTACTTCTGTGACTATTAACGTTAAAAGTTGCATTATGTCGGTATTACATAGTATTTTCTGTAATATGGTGTATGACAGTACGGTGAATTATCCACGATCGTCTCGATCTTGAACAAAATGAGCCACATGGACAAATTGTCAATTTTTGTTTACGAGCTAAGAAAATAATATTGTTTCGCTTGAAAATAATACATGTCTACAATATTTCTAAATTAATACTAATTTATAAAAATTTATAATGACTAACTAAACTACGACTACTAAACACAGTACTTTCTTCTTAATCGTTACAAATTAGTAATAACAATCAACGAGTTATAACGGCTAATAATTGATCAGACTACTTTTCGCGAAACTCTGTAAAAAATTGAGTAATTAACTGACGATTTAAAGGCCGAGATCGCGGCAGAACGAGGTTCAACACCCTATGCACTAAAACCTGAAAGTATTACAGAAAAATGAAATTTGCGAAAGTCCTTTGTGCGTGTTCCCGATTCGTTCAAAGTGGCCGGCGATCGGTATGAAATTCTTTTAGCAGCTTTCACCGCGCGGGGATCGACGACACCGTCGGTCATTGGCGGATTTTATTGCGATTTTCTCGGCGCTGAAACGGACTGACTGCCAGCAATCTCAGCCACCCACTCGCATGCCTTCGCGAGACGCGCGCGGCTTGGTAATTAGTGCGCGTGACCGGCCGAGATTGGTCACAAGCGCGGCTTTGTTTGAGGTTCGCTCGATTAAGGGGAAATCGTGTAGCCCGACGACTTACGGCGCTTCGTTAACGCCAAAGAACGGCAGGTGTTGTAAATACTTTGCAGAGAGGGAGAGAGAGAGAGAGAGAGAGAGAGAGAGAGACGGTGCATCGGGAGTAGGTTAGTTTAGTTTGGTTCAAGGTGAGCCGATCGCAGGTGTCGTTTATGGCGCAGATAAAAACGTTACGTTCTTGCGCAATGGTCGTCGCTCGATCATATTTGGCGAAATGCTGGAACACGTGGTCTTTGGAAAATGCGGGCATTGTTGTCTTAAG